>NC_064852.1:138779263-139079263 GCF_024139225.1 Suncus etruscus | reverse complement strand
CTATGCTCAAGATTGAATTGTTCTGCTCAGGTATTACTCAGAGATTATTCGGGGACTCTTTGTGAACTCTGGGGGGGTGGCATTTGGCGTGGGTGGCATTTGGGCTGCAGATAATGGAATCCAGATACTTCATGAAAGGAAAAAACCCTCCTTGCTGCACTCTCTTTCTGGTTCCTAAATAGTATATATCTGACAGGAGAATATAAAACCATACAAGAAAGTTAAGAGGACCTCTTAGTGTTTCATATGCTATGCTAACTAACATGTCTAAATTTTTGTCTTTAATTAATGACAAATTCATTAAAAATTTCTGTAAGGATTTATTTGAACACAATTTCCTACCAATGGTGTAGTGATAGTAAAAATTAAAGCTATAGAAAAAGCTAAAGGAACAGCTTAAATGTGTTTCAAACCTATGTTAACTTCTCTCGTAGTTATCTTAAAATTTTTTTCTTAAAATCATTACAAAATCATTATTAAGTTTGCATAAAGTTTTATTCTAAAAGTTCTTGTAAAATACTGTTAAAAATTGGTGAAGTGGAGCAAACAGGAAGCAAAGAGACATAAGAAGTAGTAGAGGTAAATTCGTTGACAGATATGGCAGTTTCAAAAAGAAGATATTAACATTAAAAATAATAATCTTTTTTTTATTGTTTGAGTGACAGTACAGCAGATAGGGTCCTTACCATGTATCCAGCCATTTTTTAATACCAGGAATCCCATTTGTAACCTGTGAGCCCTGTGAGGATTATTATTTAATATAGAATCAGAAGCAATGCCTGAACAATTCTGGGTGCAGACAAAAAATAAAACAACAGCAATAAAACCAAGAAACCTTGAAAATAACAATCAAATTACATCAAAATAACAAAAGGCTAAATTTTTGCATAGATCCATGAGGACAACTTTGAGAGGAAATAACTCAGTTCATTTTGTTACAAAACTAAATCTATGAGCTCATTTAGCAATAATCACTTTTAATATCTTACATTCCAACCAGTTTGCCACTAACACTGGGAAATCTTTCAAACTACTATTTAGACTTCAGAGCTTTCACTGCAACAGAATTTTCTTATTACCTAATGCAAGTACACATTCTTGCACCTGGACATAGTCATGATAATCATACACAATGAAATCCATAACAAGCAATCTGCTTTTAAAAACTTCTCATTCTAAGATATGCTAATTGTGAAAACTCATTGCTACAATAAAATCTGCATTTTTCCTTCTTCATTTGGTTTCTTTTTAAAATAGTAACTTAAATGCACCATAATTTCATAAAACTGTATAACAATGCCTCCATTTGCAAAAAGAAATTTTCAGAATAATAAGTGATATATGAAAGTATACAAATAATCATATGTATATATAATGAAAGAGAGTGAGAGAGAGAGAGTGAGTGAGTGAGGGGGGACGGGAAGACCTGCAAAGTTGCAAAGTATAGCTTGGGACTGTCCTCCTCTGTAACAAATTTGATGCTGTGACTTGCAGTTGCAGGATTTTCAAATATCATTTGCAAGCTGACCTATGAGGACACTTTCATCTCCAGGAAGTGATCTAAAGAACACCAGGTGACATTGAAAATTGACATTGTCAGTTTAAGAGCTTCTTGTCTTGTCTCAAGAAAGAAATTTTGGTGGTTGCAGTTCTCAGGTATTCAGACTACTGAGGGCAGCTGTGTCTAAATTATGAAATAAGTATCTCTCTGGCCTTTGAACTAGATACCCAGTTTGAATCTCTTGCTTCCAATGCCATGCCCTTTTTCATAAATCTTTAGGGCTTGTTTTCTCAAAAGTCATATTTATTTTTTTGTTTGGGCCACACCTGCCTTGATGCTCAGGGCTACTCCAGGCTACTACCTAGCAAAATTAACATAAGCAGAGCACTTCAGGATATGATGCAGAAAAGGAACAAACAAAGAATTAGTAAGCAAGTGAAGCCTCAGTATCTCTTTATTTCTTTCCCTTTATCAATCTCCTGGTAATAAGTTTACAACATATGTATGCTGTCATTCCACATCCACAATTATAGTGCCAATAATCCTTTTATTTGTACACTGTCACTACAAATTATTTTAGAAGTCTAACATCAAATTAGTAGCAAAGGTGATTTCTTGCAAAAACTCAGGAGAAAATGTTTTATTTTTGTAGAGCATATAGGCAGCTCTTCATATGTTGTATCATAAATAGCATAACAAAGTTAATATAATTAAATATATTATGTTAAAAGATAACGATATAAGAGAATAAAATAGTTTAAAAATATGCATGTATAATAAGAACAAATGTAAAAATTCATAGTGTAAATCATGGTGTCCAAAACAAACATGAAGTATATTAAACATATATTATGAGTAGCATTGAATTTAGGGGCAAGTGAAAAACTTCTAAGAGCATTGTGGTCTTACTAGTGAGTAACTCTTATGGCAAAGTATAATTTATACTCTCTAAATCAGTGATGTTGTCCAACATAAATCGAACAATCTTCTAGCATACATATGTAATAATTTTTTCCACATTAGGTGTGTTAATATTCTATGAAGTCTAATTTTCATTTGATGAAGAAGCTTTGCCAATAGCTTTTTCTAATTTCTCATGAGAATATTATTAATATTATATTAATTCTAATAACTCCTCAAAAATAGTTTGATTTGGGCATATTTTTGCTACAAGAGGAACAATCCTTTTGTTGTTGTTTGGTTTGGTTTTGGGCCACACCCATTGATGCTCAAAGGCTACTCCTAGCTATGCTCTCAGAAATCGTTCCTGGCTTGGGGGACCATATGGGAAACTAAAGGATCAAACCACGATCCATTCTATGCTAGCGCTTGCAAGGCAGACACCTTACCTCTAGTGCCACCTGTCCAGCCCAACAGAAGGACGGTGGTTCAAATCCCAGTGCCTTCCAGAGGCAATTTCTGAGTGCAGAGCCAGGAGTAATTCCTGAGCGCAGCAAGTGTGTGACCCAAAAAAAGGAAAACAACAATAACAAAACTAACCAAAAGCAAAAAAACCTATTTGTGGAAGTGGAGCCATAGAACAGTTGTTAGGGCATGATTCAGATATCTGATATTAAAATTTAACAGTATAAAGCTAAGACTCTCTTGTTCATTACCATTTGATGTGAATTACACTAACAATTAGGATTACATAAATTCATTAATAAACATGTAATATGATAAGATACTCAGATTTATTCATAATACTTAAGATAGCTCAACAATGTTTCTTAAATAATGTCACTAAGATCTATTCATTAACTTGAGTCCAATTAACAAGTTAATTGTGGGGTAACTAAGTGGCAAAGGAGTTCTCATGTCTATATTATTTTTGAAACAGAACACAATTAGCTACATATAAAACTAATTTAAAATTCTAATTATACACCTATATTGCATTGATATACTTTAAAAATCAAACATAAAGATTTTTCAAATATATCAATGTAATATAAATGTAGAATTAGGAACAGAACTTCTAGAAACATAAAGAAAGACTTCATTCTAGTCTCCATCCTATGACCTGTGCAAATACTGAGATCTCTAGTTATAGAGGCTTGAGTTCATCACCCACAACTGAGCAGAAAGGACAAAGGGACATAGGGGAGAGAAAAAGAGTATGTACGGAGTCTATAGTTATTTCCATGACAGTATGCTTCAAGGGTGGAGAAACCCTTAATCTCTTAGGCCAAGGGAATTTTCTTTTTAATCTCCCCAATATGTACTGTGTCTATGAAAAAAATCACAAATTAATTTTTGTTATTATTGTTGTTGTTGTTGTTATTGGTTTTCTTTCTTTTTTTGTGTGTGCTTTGTTTTGTTTTTTTATTTCAGGATTGTGCTTATTGTTTGGTTGTTGTCTTTATTGCTGTCATGCTTTTCGGGTTCTTTTGTTTGATTTTTTTGTATGTTTTTTTATGTTTTTCTTCCTTTTTTCCTTTCTTTTCTTAAATTGATTTTTATAGCCTCTAGAAGGACTCATCCCATTTTTTTATTGTTTGATGTTTACCCCCCCCTTTTTATCTCTTTCTTTTTTCCTTCCCTCCATGCAGAACTACATAACTTGAACCATCTTATTCTGCCTCACAAATTGAGAGGGAAATAATGGAAGGTACCAAGACCAAACAGGTGTATGAACATTGAGTAGAAATAAGAAATGATTATATTTAAATACCAAAGCTAGACACAGAGGGGATGACTTATACTAGCAGCCCGGGGATCAAAAGAGGAGATATGGGATGTATGCTTGGAACAGGAGTGGAGGGATGACAACACTGGTGGTGGGAATGCCCCTGATTCAATGTCATTGTGTACCTAAAATATTACTGTGAAAGATTTGTAATCCACTTCGGTCAAAATAAAAAGTATTTAATTAAAATAATCCAAGATAAAGAGTAACTTATTATATAGAAAGTAACTTTTTAAAAAATATATTTATCTACCGGTATATGGCAAAATTGCACTAAATATGGAATGATTATTTGAAATTATCTATGTCTACAATAAAGAGAAATTTGATGATGGCCATGAACTTAACGTGCAGTGTCTTCATTACTCTTTTATACTTGCTAGCCTATGAGCATAGTTACTAAATATGCACATTATTTATGTTTTAAAGAATTCAATACATATTAATCAATAGAAAATTAAATCTAGCAAACAAAACAGCAAAAACATGATTGTCACTTCCTATAATTACAGTTGGTGTTAATTAATCCATTAATATCCAGTAGGTTTAATTTTATTTTTCATTACTCTTCTGTCTTTTACAATATTATCAAGAAATGTTTATTAAAATGGACAACTGCTTGACAGACCAAAGGACTAGAACAAAGTTCTACATACAGTAACCCCTTGTTTGCTAACTATCATCACTTAGTTTTTCACTTTCACAGGAAGTAACTCTGAGTACCAGGTGTAACCTCAAAAATCCAAATTCAAATTGTGGTTGCCAAAAATTGACCTAATTTAATTATTCTTCAGCAAATTAAAAAACAACATATGGAATAATTCAATAAAAGTAGTTGTGATTTTTTTTTCACTTGGGAGATCACAACTGGTGTTTCCAAGAGGTGAATTTAGGCTTTACTCAGAAGTTTTTACTGGCAGTCTTCAGAGCACTAAATGGTACAGGAAAATTAACATGGGTTTCTACATATAAAGTATGTACTCAGCTCATTGCCCTACTTTTCTGATCCATTAATTAGATATAGTTAGGCATTAGAGCAATACTATTACAGGTAAAGTGCTTGCCTTATACAAAACTCTCCTGGTTTCAATCCCTAAACCCCATAATGTCCCCCTTGCACTGCCAGGGGTGATAGCAGTGTGCAGAGCCATAACTAAGCCCTGATTATTGTGGGTGTTATCCCACTAGTGTATAAATAAATAAATAAATAAATAAATAAATAAATAAATAAATAAATAAATAAATAAATAAAAATTAAATCTATTTAAAAGTAGAGACCATTGATTTTTGTGTTAATTTTGTAGCCTGCCACCTTGCTATATGAATCTATTGTTTCTAGAAGCCTATTGGTAGAGTCTTTAGGGTTTTCTAAGTAGAGTATCATGTCATCTGCATGGATGTACACGGAATCTATTATGCTGAGTGAAATAAGTCAGAGAGAGAGAAAAACGCAGAATGGTCTCACTCATCTATGGGTTTTAAGAAAAATGAAAGACATTCTTGCAATAATAATTTTCAAACACAAAAGAGAAAAGAGCTGGAAGTTCCAGCTCACCTCAGGAAGCTCACCACAAATAGTAATGAGTTTAGTTAGAGAAATAACTACATTTTGTACTGTCCTAATAATGAGAATGTATGAGGGAAATGGAGAGCCTGTTTAGAGAACAGGCAGGGGTCGGGTGGGGAGGAGGGAGACTCGGGACATTGGTTATGGGAATGTTGCTCTGGTGATTGGGGGATGTTCTTTACATGACTGAAACCCAAACACAATCATGTATGTAATCAAGGTGTTTAAATAAAATAAAAATAAAAATAAATAAATAAATAAATAAATTCCAAAAAAATAAAAATAAAAGTAGAGACCAGGTTAGTAATTTTCTTTTTCTTTCTTTCTTTTTTTTTTCTTTTGGCTTTTTTGGGCCTCACCTTGTGATGCTCACGGGTTACTCCTGGCTATGCGCTTAGATATCACTGCTGGTTTTGGGGACCACAGGGGACACTGGAGAGCAAACTGAGGTTCATCCTGGATCTGCCTCGTGCAAGGTAAATGCCCTACTACGGTGAATTGCTCCAGCCCCCAGCTTGGTAATTTTCACTAAGTTGAAATGTTAATTATTTCTGTTACTATTTTTGTTGTTGTTGTTGTTGTTATTTTGTTTTCTGCATCATATCCTGAAGTGCTCTGAGTTTACTTAATCTGTGCTCAGTGATCACTTCTGTCAGTGATCAGGGAACCATATTTGGTGCTGAAAGTAGAATCTGGGTAGGATGCATTCATCATAGTTCTAAACCAACTGTTATTTCTCTGGCCCTGAAGGTCAACTTATGAATTCACCAAAAGTTTCCCCAGCTTTTGCTTGAGGTTGTATGTTGCAATACAGCACTTGATGGGCTGACTGATAGAGGGATGGAGGATGAGGTGTTTCTCCTCCAGCTCAGATCTCGCCTCTGCCACCCTGTTCAGCGTTCTGAGGTGAATGTGGCGGCTATAAAACTAACAGGCAGTCAGGCTTCTGAAGATATCAGCTTTATTCCATGGATAAGACTGAAGCCAAACGCCCCAGAATCAGCCCCAGAATAAAGCCCCTGTTTTTCACAGACCCTTGCTTTTATACATGAGAATCAGGTACCACCCGAGGGTGGGAGCAGAATGTCAGGTCACACCCTAGGGTAGGGCACAATCACTGATCAGGGTAGGATCAGCAACATAATAATTCTATGGAAATGTATACATACACAACAGTTGTATGGTTATTTGCTTCTAATTTAATTTGAAATAAATTTTTAGATACAAGGCTCTGTGCTATTGTGTAGTTTTCCCCAATGCTACTCACCTCAAATTACCTAAAACAAAATGTGTGTAATTTACAAATTTCTTCATAATCACATATAGTAAGTTTTAAAGGAAGCTGTGTCCTTTCAAAACTGTATTGTTTTCATTAACCATTCACTCTTTATTTTAGGTAGTTGGAAGTCAAAGAACTTTAGAAAAGAATACACAATAATATTTAATGAGGTATTTGCTTAACTAGCTCAGTTTGTTTATGGATTACAGTTCCTAGAACGTTATAGCCACTTTTAGTGTTACATGTATACTAGGTTTGTAAAACTACTTTTTTTTTGTTTATATTCAAGTTGGTTAGACTTTTCACCTTTTAAATAGTCAAATTGCGACCTTTCTTATCTTATTTTCTCAACATTCTTAGGGAATATTGGCATGTGACTTTTTTGTGTTATGCCAATACTATATCCTAAAATATTTACCAAAGTATTTAACAAATTTATAACTTACTGATTAATCACAACAGTCTAGCTTACATAGAAACTATTTCTTTTTACTCTCACTGCCATGTCTCAGATTCCCTTTCACAATTTTTTAAATAAACATTTGTTTATTTAGCAAACTGTTATTCTCATTAAGGTTGAAATTTTAATTTAGTTATGTTAACTTAATAATATGCACACGTGAGGGCTGGAAGGATTTGTAGGGGGTAGAGTTCTTACCTTGCACACAATGGGTCAGGGAACCATTCTCTTCAATATATTGTCCCCTGAATCTCAACAGAATCAATCACTGAGTGCAGAGCTTGAAATAAAACCTAAGTATCACAGAGTGTGGCCCTAATACAACCCATAAAATGCACATGGATAAAGCTGAGAAAGCTAAGTTTATTACATGATGATGATAATGAAGGCAAAGAGGTAAATAAGAAAAATAAGAAAAGAGAGAAGGAAAGACAGCAGGAAGGGAAGAGAAAAGGGAAGGAAAAGGAGAAGGAGGTACAGAGGAGAAAAACTTTAATTCAGAAAAAAAATCTAAAATCGTATTTTATTGGGAGATAAAACCTAAAGCATTTAAATAGTTCTTACTTTTTTCTCCTTATTTTAAAATCTTGGTCTTTGATTTTTATTTTATTAGTTGCTGCTCCATTTTGAGAGAGAATTATAAGCACAAAAATTGCTTTGCCAAAATGCCATTTACAATTGAATAAGTAGAGTTTTGAGCCTTGAGCTTTTTATTCGCATTTGTTTGGGGGATATTTGTGACTTTCACTTTCAAGACATTTCTGGATCATGCATCCCTGTGTCAGCATTTTTCCACTTTTTTATTCATAGTGTGCATATTACTGATTATTAACCTAAGAGAAACATTTGATCAGGGTGTACTTTACAAATAACTATTTTTTCAAAAGGAAAAGGCATTTCCATTGACTATATTTTTTATTTTATATTTTATCAATTAATATAAAATACCTCTTCTTACAAATGGAGTTATTTATATACATAAATATATGTGTATTTATATATATCCATTATTTATAAGATGCTTGAGACTTTGAACTTTCTGTAAACAACAGCTTTTGTACTTATTGTCAAAATTTCTTCTCTGTAGTTTTAAAGTTTAACTGAAGGATTTTAAAGATAACTATTACCTAAAATATTGTTTACTGTGTATCACAAAAGCTTCTTATTTCAATAAAATTCCAACTGGGGCCACAGCAGTAGTACAGTGGGTAGACCTTGGTTCAGCTGGTCTGGGAGGGGTTCAATCTCTAGCACCCCATATGGTCCTGGAGGCCTCCAGGAGTGCTCACTGTGTGCAAAATCTGGAGTTACTAAACCCTAAACAAAACTAAGTGTGACCCCAAGAAAAACTAACAGAAGGAAATGTTAACATTGTTTTGAAGAATTATTGTTGCATGGTTGGGTGTTTTTATTCCTGCTATCCAAAAATAATATAAATGAATATCTATTTTGTAATCATTACCTATAGTAGAAAAATCGAAGCAAGATTTTTAGGAAAAACTTTATAAAAACACATGGAATTAAAGGAGTTTTTTTTTTTTTTTTTTTTTTTTTTTAAATAAGGATTGCAAGCAGCAGAATTCAGGGACAGAAAAGCACACATGTAGTAATGCTACAAAGCCTTTGTGCAGTGAGTCTTACACATAGGAGGCAAGTGCACTTGTATTTGGGATATCTCTCTGGCCTGGCCCCATTAACTGTGCTATTTGTAATACAACCGTTCAATTTGGCCATTTTTCTGCTACACTTTATATGAAGCTGAAGACTCATTTTAGAAAGCAGTTTAGAGGAAGTGATGGAGAAAGGAGTCACAGTTTAAAACAGAAACTAAACAGTCATATTCTAGATCTGGGGCGATAAGAACCCCAAATAGGTTGAGAGTGGTGGTACATCATGAAATGCTGGTAACCAACTAGAGTTTGATCCTTGTTATCCATCCCATATGGTCTCAAGAGAACTGCCAGGAAGTATTCCTGTGTGAAGAGCCAGGAGTAATTCCGGAGCATTGCAGAGAGTGGCTTAATTCTCTCCACCACTCAAAAATGAACCCAAAATCATTAGGCGATCTCATTCTTTTTCTCCTGAATTTCTATTTTTTGCATCACTTCAAGCAATATGTTCATGTATAAAAATAATGGATTGCATTGCCCATAAGATATCTTCAAAGTAGGGGCCAGATGGTGGCGTAGCAGTATGGCGTTTGCCTAGTACACGACTGACCTAGGACGGAAGTTGGTTCGATTCCCAGCATCCCATCTTGTCCCCCTGAGCAGGAACGATTTCTGAACAAATAGCCAGGAGTAACCCCAGACCATCACCGGGTGTGGCCCTAAAACAAAACAAAACAAAAAAAACACAAAAAACAACAACAAAAGATGTCTTCAAAGTAGCTAATTAAAATTTTAGGATAAAGTTTAAATTTCACTGTTTTAAAAAGCAAGACTAGGGGAAGGAAAGATTGCTTAGAGGCAAGGTGTTTGCCTTGCATGCTGGCATCCCATATGATCCCCAGAGCCTGTCAGGAGCGATTTCTGAACATAGAGCCATGAGTAACTCCTGATTGCTGCCGGGTGTGACCCAAAAACCAAAAAGAAAAAAAAAAAAAAGAAAGCAAGACTGATGATTGTCTTCAATTTCATGCACAGGAAGCATGATGTAATATAAGTATAATATTATTATGGCTGATATATTTGTATGAATGAACCTGGTATGATATTACGATGTACTTAAAATTTTGAATTTTGTAATGAAAATATTTTTTAGAGAAAGTTATCAGTTTCTTTCTAAAGTATATTTACCACATAAAATAATGTTTATTAATCATTAGAATAATAATTCTCTTGCTCCTCTTTTTCCTTCTTCTTTCTATATCTATCATTATTTGTATACTAAAGAAAACACAATATAATAATGACTATTTTCAATTACAATTGTTATGCTTTTGGTGTCTACAAGGTACTTGTATCTTTGATATTCATTATCAGTGTATATGAGAAAATTGTCCTGAGTTATATAATATATAATAAAATTATGTATAATTTTAAAAAATTGATTTTATGTACATTAAAATTATAATTACTCCAAAATTCCCAATTACTTGTCTTGAGGATTAGGAGAAAATTAACACTATTATTTAATATTATATTGTGAGATCTCAGTATCTGCATGTTATTTCTCTTCTAATATATAGCCTTTCATTATACAAATTTTACCTTTGATATAATTAAATTTATTTAAAAACAATTATAAATAATATTTCTTAACAATTTTAGCATAACTTTATGAAATGTTTTATTAGTCATATGTACATATATATACTAATTCGTAGAATATGTATCCTTTCAGGTTAATAAAAAACTCACAAAAGCAATACTGACAGAAAAATTATATGCAAAATAATTCCTGCTATATTTGTTATTTACATACAGTGGGGAAACAAATTGAGTTCTTTAGGGTAATAGTTTTATTGACCTGTGGAAATTAGTGGCTAGAAATAGACTAAAAAGGTGTCCCATAGGGCAACCAATTATCCTTCTCTTAATTTGGATTCTGATTCATGACTGAAATCACTTTTTAAAATTTATCAATGTAGGCAAGTAGAAGTTATAGCATTTATAATTGCCTAGATGTTTATTATAATTCAATAACATTTTACATGAATTAAAAAAACAGAAAGTTTCTTAAAGTAAAGCAGAAAAGTTCTTGTTTGTTTTTGCTGTTTGTTTCTGAGACACAGCTGGCAGTACTCAGGAATTACTACTGGCGGGCTCAGGGAACAATACTAGATGTGCCAGGTTTCAAACCTAGGTCTACTGCATTGCAAAGCAAGCACCTTGCCTGCTGTACTATCTCTAATCCCAAGAATGGATTTTTACACAGCTCTAAATTTCTATTTATCTTTACTATCAAGTGTTGCTAGAATCTAAATCATTAACCCAATATTATCCCTTTTTATAAATTTTATTTTGACCAAAGTGGATTACAAATCTTTCACAGTAATATTTTAGGTACATATTGACATTAAATCAGGGGCATTCCCACCATCAGTGGTGTCCTCCCTCCACCCCTGTTCCTAGTATGCAACCGATATTCCCCTCATGAACCCCCCCGCCTGGCTTTTTTTGTCTTGGCATTATACTCAACAGGGTTCAGGGACTTGGTACCCAGAGGTCAGTCTTGATCTTACTCCAGGAGACTTTGGTGCTGTGAATTGGAATTAAAATCCAGCCCTGCCCCCCTCTAACATGAGAAGCATGTACTTGAACATTCTCTCTGATCAAATATTAATATTTTGGTTGGTATCTGAATTATGCCATTTTTATCATGTAATATTTTTAAATTGCATTTAGCACTTAAATAGTTTTTCTTTGTTCTTCTCTTCTTCTTTCTTCTCCTCTTCCTTTCTTCCATTTCCTCTTCTTCCTTTCTTCCACTTCCTCTTCTCCCTCTTCCTCCTCGGCTTCCTCCTTGGCTTCCTCCTTCTTCTCCTTCTTCTATTTGATATTAGGTGACACCAAGCTATGCTCAGGATTTATTTCAAGCTCTGCTCTCAGTGACCACTTCTAGCAAGCTTGCCGAACCATCTAGTGTTGGGAATCTAAATTGAGTCTGTTGTGAGCAAGGCAAATGCCTACCCACTGTATTATCTCTTTGACTCCTAACATTTAATTTTTACAAAACAATAGTGACTTGTAGGTGAAGGTGGTAAGAGTCAATAAAGGCAGCACAGGTATAATTAATTTGTGGCAAATGTTTAACATACCATCATCCTTTCTTTCAAATTATGTGGATTAGACTAGCTTGTCTTAACATTTCTAATTTGGTATCTGTTATCTTCGAGAAAGAATACTCATATAACTTTGAGGATCAGAATACTAAAATAATCAGAAAGAATCTGTCTAAAATGTATGAACACAGAGATAAGTGCAAGTTAAGTGCTAGTTAACAATGCAAAATGTGAAAACTTTCAAGAAAAGTAAGTAGAAAAGAGATCTTCCACAAAGTTTTATGTCCATGTGTATCTGGTCTTGCTAATTATGAAATCGTTGCTTGATATTAAGTTAGACTTATTCCAGTATTTTTTAAAGCACTATGCTTGAATCACTGGCCTTTTAGTTAAAAAACCTGAGATTGCAAATTCTAAAAACCAAAATTATTAACTATATTTTATTAGTATTTATTTCTTCAGTGAGCTTTTTAAATTTATTGATTGCTTACAGCCCTAGAATCTATAAATTTCACTTATTATTTCATTAATAAGTATATATATGCATATATATAAACCACTATTTTATGTCACAAAAAATTGATCTTGTTAGAGAAGGTTGCTATTATTAGGTTATTTTAAAACTGCTGTCTATTCTGACGTTGTGGACCTGGTGATATTAAGGGTCTGTATATGACATTTAATGATACTATCTATATTGCCGAGGAAGAGTAATGCTTTAGATGGGAGTTAAGTTGACAGTAGCATATACTGACTAAGAATAAGAAACAATCTGTTATTTCACTATTGATTGGAATGTAGTTATAACCCAGATTTGACTCTTAAGATTAATTTCTCTTGCAATTATAGTTAAAATTGTATTTCTGAAATTTTGCTTACTTTTATGAATCAATTAAGAACTCTGGTTTTTTTGGAAGATAAGTTTGATATTATTAGATGTAAAATTGAGCTGTGTTCTCATGGTACAAAACACTTTACTTCCATTAGATTTTAATGGAACAGTTTTTTCTGCACATACTAGACCACCAAATGCGGTCATATCACTTTTATTTGAGGATCATTAACTGAAAATACTTACATTTTAAAGAGACAATAAGTGAAAACTTTCTTGAGTTCTTGCATTCAGGTGGTAATTTTATGTCTTCGTCCTAATTTTCACTCTCAATCTATGGAAGCAAATTTCTTTAAAAAATAAAAAGATGCCTGTTTGTGAGAGAGGATATTTCAGATAAGTTTATTCTTTGCACACAAATAAACCAAGTTGAATTCCCAGAGTCACAAAAGACATATGGCCCCCAAATACCACCAGCAGTGATTCCTCAACACAGAGCCAAGAGTAATCCCTGAACATTTTTGAAGAGTGGCCCAATCCAAAACGAAGCAAAGAATACAAAAATATTCCCAAAGAAAATACTTTAGCTATATAAAGGTGTTTCAATTACTTGCTTGTGTAGATATTTATATAAATATTAAATATATTCATGTTTATAATAATAATATTTTGCATTAGGAAAATAGCATCTTAATGCTTTATGTAATTAACTTGTTTTATTTTTTATTATTTTCTTTATTTAAACATACTGATTATATATATGATTGTGATTAGGTTTCAGTCATGTAAAGAACACCCCATCACCAATGCAACATTCCCACCACCAATGTCCCAAATCTCCCTCCATCCCACCCCACTCCCACCTGTACGCCAGACAGGCTTTCCAGTTCCCCTATTCATTCACATGATTATGGTAGTTCTCTGTGTAGTTATTTCTATAACTGCACTCACCACTCTTTGTGGTGAGTTCATGAAGTGAGCTGGAAGTTCCAGCCCTCCTCTCATTGTCTCTGAGGATTGTTGCAAAAATGACTTTTATTTTTCTAAAAATCCATAGATGAGTGAGACTATTCTGCATCTCTCTCTCTCCCTCTGACTTATTTCACTCAGCATGATAGATTCCATGTACATCCATGTATAGGAAAATTTCATGACTTCATCTCTCCTGATGGCTGCATAATATTCCATTGTTTATATGTGCCACAGTTTCTTTAGCCATTCGTCTGTTGAAGGGCATCTTGGTTGTTTCCAGAGCCTGGCTATTGTGAATAGTGCTGCAATAAATATAGGTGTGAGGAAGGGGTTTTTGTATTGAATGTTTGTGCTCTTAGGGTATATCCCTAGGTGTGGAATAGCTGGGTCGAATAGGAGCTCAATTTCCAGATTTTGGAGGAATCTCATTATCGCTTTTCATAGAGGTTGGACTAGATGGCATTCCCACCAGCAGTGGATAAGAGTTCCTTTCTCTCCACATCCCCGCCAGCACTGATTGTTCTTATTCTTTGTAATGTGTTCCAATCTCTGTGGTGTGAGGTGGTATCTCATTGTTGTTTTGATTTGCATCTCCCTGATGATTAGTGATGAGGAACATTTTTTCATGTGCCTTTTGGCCATTTGTATTTCCTCTTTGTCAAAGTGTCTGTTCATTTCTTCTCCCCATTTTTTCATGGGATTAAATGTGTTTTTCTTGTAAAGTTCCATCAGTGCCCTGTATATTTTGGATATTAGCCCTTTATCTGATGGGTGTTGGGTGAATAGTTTCTCCCACTTAGTGGGTGACTCTTGTATCCTGGGCACTATTTCGTTTGAGGTGCAGAAGCTTCTCAGTTTAATGTATTCCCATCTGTTGATCTCTGCTTTCACTTGCTTGGAAAGTACAGTTTCCTCATTGAAGATGCCTTTAGTCTCAATGTCATGGAGTGTTTTTACCAATGTGTTGTTCTATATACCTTATGGTATCAGGTCTGATATCAAGGTCTTTAATCCATTTGGATTTTACCTTTGTACTTGATGTTAACTGGGGGGTCTATGTTCGCTTTTTTGCAAGTAGCTAATCAGTTCTGCCAGCACCACTTGTTGAAGAGGCTTTATTTGCTCCATTTAGGATCAAGGGAATCCAGATAGGAAAGGAAGAAGTCAAGCTCTCATTGTTTGCAGACAACATGACACTCTACTTAGAAAACCCTAAAGACTCTACCAAAAAGCTTCTAGAAACAATAGACTCATATAGCAAGGTGGAGGGCTACAAAATTAACACGCAGAAATCAATGGCCTTTTTATACACCAATAATAAGGAAGAGAAGGAAGTCAAGAAGGCAATCTCATTTATTGTGACACACAATCTCAAATACCTTGGAGTCAACTTGACCAAAGACGTGAAGGACCTATACAAAGAAAACTATAAAGCCCTGCTCCAAGAAATAAGAGAGGACACACGGGAATGGAAGCACATACCCTGCTCATGGATTGGCAGGAATAACATCATTAAAATGGCAATACTCCCCAAAGCATTATACAAATTTAATGCGATCCCCTTAAAAATACCCATGACATTATTCAAAGAAATGTATCAAACACTTATGAAGTTCATCTGGAACAATAAACACCCTCGAATAGCTAAAGAACTCCTAGGGAAAGGGAAAATGGGAGGCATTACTTTCCCCAACTTTAAACTGTACAACAAAGCAATAGTTATTAAAACAGCATGGTATTGGAATAAAGATAGACCCTCAGATCAATGTAATAGGCTTGAATTCTCAGACATTGTCCCCCAGACATACAATTACCTAATTTTTGACAAAGGAGCAAGAAGTCCTGTTTTTTATTTTTTGAAGTAAAAACAGACTATTTTCAGGGGTACTAAGGATTGGGAGGGAGAGTTTGAGAAAGAGAAAGAGGAATGCATTCAAGCAAGAATTGCGGCTTCTCCAAAGGTAGAAAGAGCCCTTGTACACACCTAGCATGAAAGTAGAAAAGAACAGATCTCAAGAAAGGAGATGTGGAAGAGGTGTTTTGAGGTACCATCTACCTTGCAACAGCCTGGATTAACCTCTTTTAATTTGCTCCAAATGGGTTGTGATCTTATCTACCAACAAAGATGTTACATGAAGTTACGTATTCTCTTTTTAAAATTTAACACTCAAGTTTTTATTGTGTAAAACATTACTCATTATTTCTATGCTGTAGATGATTCTGAAAAATTTTAAGCAAAAGAGCATGCCACTTTCTGATGAAAGCTTCTAAATATATATATATATATATATATATATATATATATATATTTGCCATAAATACCCAGAGCAAAAATATGATTATATCTTAATATACTATCCACAGCTGTATATGCCATTAAATTATTTCACCCTTTTAATTCATTCCTTTTTAAATATGAAAAAAGTTCTTTAAATTCTAGGAGAAGGAAATAAATTTGAAATAAGAGAATTCTGGGGCCGGGTGGTGGCGCTAAAGGTAAGGTGCCTGCCTTGCCTGCGCTAGCTTTGGACGGACCACGTTTCGATCCCCCGGTGTCCCATATGGTCCCCCAAGCCAGGAGCAACTTCTGAGCGCATAGCCAGGAGTAACCCCTGAGCGTTACTGGGTGTGGCCCAAAAGCCAAAAAAAAAAAAAAGAAATAAGAGAATTCTAATTTTTTTCTCTTCTTATTCTACCTGATATCTGGCCATGGTTGTTACATGGAACAAAAAATATTCAAAAATATTTAGATTCCAACCATGAAATGTCAACTAATAATGCTCTTTAGACTATAATAATGCCTTGATAAATAACTGTGCAAAATTTTAATACATTATCTGATCTTTGTAGGAATCATATATTAAATACATAATTTAGTAGTCAAAAATCAAAAATGTATTTTTCTGCATTGTTAGGAGTCATCCAAACTCTAGGATTTTTTGAAGATATGTTTGTCCTTGGCTGCTGTTACCCTGTTGAAGAGGCTTTCCATTGAAGTTTTCAGTTTAGCTACCATGTTTTTCAGATCTGTTATTTCAGTTTGGAGTTTGCTGATTTCTGTCTTTGTGTTCTATTCAGCTAGAGATATGTTTTCTTTGATTTCCATGAGGATCTTCCATATTTCTATTCTAAACTCCTACCTGAGAGATTAATCAGATGGTTGGTATTTTGGGGGTCATCAAAGTTATCATCTTCATTCTCTGTGCATGGTGTTTGCCTGTGAGGTTTTCCCATTTTCACGCTTATAGTGTGATTTTTTTTTTCTGTGTGTTATGGTGGGGTTCATTAGTTAGAGAGAGCACGAGGCCCCAAAGCCAAGCAGCCGTGCTCCTCTGGGGCTTTAGGAGAGTTTTTGCTGGGCCCTTCCTGGCCCTTATAGGAGAGCTTCAGGAGATGAGAAGAGAAATACACAAAGCCGACAGGTCCCCTCAGTCTCTCCCCGTTGTCAATCTCATAGTAGGGCCAGATCCCTCCCACCTACCTTCACAAACAAAGGAGTCACCTCTCTGCCTGGTACCTCTGGTAGCTGGTTTTCACTCACTCAGTCATTCTTGGTCTTTTGGCCTGAGCGCTCCAGGAAACAGTTTTAGGCAGTTTTAGGCCCTTCCTGGCCTTCCCAGGAGACTTCAGGAGACAAGGGAAGAGAAACACGCAAACAGTTCCCCTTAGTCTCTTCCAGTCCAAAAAAATTTTTTTGGACTTCAAAAGGACAACTCCTTCCTTAGTAACATCCATGTAAGTAAGGAAAATTCTGCTCTGGGAAACAAAGCTTTCTGCTGCTTCTAAAGTCCAGAAAGGTTAAGAGAGATTCCCTCCTTCCTCCAGGTATCCACTCAAAACAGTGTTCAACACAGCAAGAATGAGACTTTCCAATTCATTTTTCACATTGGCTGATAGCCTAGCAAAAAGATCTTATCTTAGTCACTTTTAAAATTTTTGAATGAGAAGTCCTTTTATTTATCCTGCTTTATGGCTTTAGTAACCTGCTCGACTGGCCCGAAAAATCAAAGCTTCCGCCCCCATCTTGGTCACATTTCTTTGGAATATGTTTGCAAGGGAAAAAAAAAAAAACTAGAACAAATATCAAAATAAAAAAAATCAAAATCATTGGAGTATATTACATAATTTCCATGTCACCTGGAGACTTTTTCTAGTAAGTTTAATCAAGAATTAGTTCAACTTTGGGCCCAGCGGCAGCCGATCCAGGACCAAAGGATCCCGGTCTCCCATATGGTCCCCCATGTCTACCAGGCGCTATTTCTGAGCAGACAGCCAGGAGTGACCCCTGAGCACTGCTGGGTGTGGCCCAAAATCCAAAAAAAAAAAAAAAGAATTAGTTCAAATTCTAGGAAAATCAATGTTAATTTATTTTATGATTTGACATTTGAATTAATTTTGTGTGAACATCATCAATATATATTTCTGTTTAATGGAAAGCTATCACTAAAGCTGCATATTTCTTTTTCTCTTTTTTTCTTTAAAGAACCAATTTTCTATATATTACACTAACAATTCCCTTTTATTTTCCAAAATGTATTTCAGCATGTATTACTTAAATAAGATGGTGATTGTCAATAACAATTTGCAAACCAGCATCTATTAACATTCAGGTATGTATCTAATATATAAAACAATGGAAAGATATTTCATTAATTATTTGGATCTCGTTTTTTAGACTCACATAGTATTATGAATATTTTTGTTTTATTTTATTTCTAAATCAAATCGGTGGGGTCGAGTATTTATTCTATAATAAAATGTTTATATAGAGGCAAAAATAATCAGTTGCAGAAGAAAAACTTGTTTGTCTATAGTTTTGAGTAACTAGTGATTACATAATCCAGGCAGGAGAGAACAAATACAAGCA
The DNA here is from genome assembly GCF_024139225.1 of Suncus etruscus. NCBI lineage: Eukaryota > Metazoa > Chordata > Mammalia > Eulipotyphla > Soricidae > Suncus > Suncus etruscus. The sequence goes on along the minus strand of NC_064852.1, from coordinate 139,060,370 downwards.
GGGACAGTTGCCTTAAAGAAAGCTGCCCCCCCCCCCAAAGAAAAGCCAGAAAGCTGCCCATATCACTGGATACGGTCCTAGAGCACTGCCAGAATTTAGTGAAGAACCAGGAGTAAACCCTGAATGCTCTCAGGTTTGTCTCCCAAAACAAAACAAAACAAGATCTAACTTTAAAAACATATGTGAATTATTTGTTATCAATTTTATTTTCTCTTCCTTATATACATTCAATTTGTTATAAAAACAACCATCAAGTAGAATTTCTCTCTTTCTCTCTCTCTCTCTTTTTTTTTTTTTTTTTTTTTTGGTTTTTGGGTCACCCAGCAGCACTCAGGGGTTACTCCTGGCTTTATGCTCAGAAATCACCCCTGGCAGGAGGCATGGGGGACCATATGGGTTGCCGAGATTCAAACCAATGAAATCCTGCATGCTATCTCTCTGGTCCCTAGAATTTCTCTTTTAAATTTAATGTAATGATTTTATTAGGCATTTGCATTGAGTTCACTAAAGTTATGTAATCAACAAGCGACTAGTAAGTCTGTAGCTAATATTTAGCAAATATTACTGTATTTGGTAAGATGACTCTTTGGGCTAAAATGTTCATGTTGTGCTATATTTCATGTGCATAGACTATATTGGCATATTTTTGTAGCTATTCTACTTTCTGTAAGAAATAAAACAGTAATATTTAGCTTAATCTTAGCTTAAATTTGAACATTACTTAATTGATAATATAAGCAGTTCCTTTAATAATAGACTTTGTGTCCTCTGAGGCAAATACTAAACATTCTGCATGTGACATGTGATATTTTCTATCCAGTTCTAGACTAAGAGCAAATATTTGTCTCTGTCATATTCAGAGTTTTGCACTTACACTGCAGAATCTGTAGCTGAGGGATAATGATCTAGTCTCAGGTTAGCTCAGAACCTACTGACAATCTATAGGTCAAATAATCTTACTTTTTGCCCCTCTGGAGTCAGTGCTGTTTGCTTCATAGATAGTGGGTTTAAGAATTTTTAATGGGCTTACAGAGAAAGACTTTGGGGTTAGACAACTTAATATGCCTGGAGCCTATAGTTGGTCTTATGCCAGGATGCTACATGGGTAAGGTCTCCCTGTTTTTAAGCCGAAGATTTTTCCTTTTAATTTCCCCATATTTTGCTAAGCTATGCAAATAAACAAACAAGCAAACCAAAAAGTGCCACACACACACACACACACACACACACACACACACACACACCTTTTTAAAATTTTATTTTATTTTATTTATTAACTTTTAAATCTGGGTTTCCACCTATTTCATAGAACCTTGGGACATGGATTACTTTATTTTATCACATATTCCTGCATTTTTCTATAAAACTGAGAAGAAAGGAATAAAGAAAGGCTGGGACCCAGGGGCCAAGTGGTCTGTGATGCATTGGTAGAGAAATAATTAAGGACAGAACTAAATATAAAAGCCAAAGTCAATGATAGTAGAATCAAGTGACCTAAGCTTTAACTATCTATACTCAAAGGGGCCTCTTATACTAGCAGGCCAGGGGGCAAAGGGTGGTAGGATAGGATGCACTCTGGGTTCATTGGTGGAGGGAGGCTGACATTGGTGGTGGGAATGGCTCTGACTCAATGCATATCTGAAATTAAACTCTGAAAGATTCTGTAGATCACAATTCTTTTAATAAAATACGATTTAAAAGAAAAGAAAGTGTGTTTATGTCAGTGCCAGGAGAAGAGTCCTATCTGGCTTCACTGTGAAGATGAATGTAGTCAGCAGGAACTAGAAACATCATAGAACACCACAGGATGAGAACCCCAGTTTCTTCTTTGAGGTATATCAGCCCAAAGCTGTTCTCTGATGTCCTACAAGCACAGAAATCCTTGATTGTGTTTAATACCTGTGTTGTTCATTTACCTCTATTGTTCTCAACTTTCTTTTTTAAATATTTTTTTTGCCTTTTTGGGGGGGAGGTTCACACTTCAGCCATCCTCGAGGATTATTTCAACTCTTCACTCACTCTGCCACAACTTACTTATGGTGCTCACACAAGCACAGGGGATGCCATTGTTTGTCACATTCTAGTCAAACACCCTACCTGTGGTACCATCTCTGTCTTTCTCAACTTTAATTTAATCAATCCCTCATGATATAAACTCATGACCAAACAAACTCTCATGTAGCTTCCTTGGCTAATGAAGATTATTGCTTTGATTTATATTTGGGGTATGGGTAGGGAGGTGAAATAAATTTTCCATCCATAAATAGATACAAATCCAATAGAGAAAGTATATATATAAAATGTTGTGGAAATCTAAGATGAAAGACCCAAAAACCGGAAATAGTTAAAAGAAAGATTAAAACATTTAAAACACCTGGTACTCAAGTCTTGCATTTTTTTCATAAGTAGCTGCTAGCAATCTCTTATGATTAAAATCATTAAAATCATGATGTGCGATATAGTTCCATTTATTTGGCCATAACATTTTTAAAGTATCAAATCAAAATTTCTTCATAATGAAGAGAACAAGATGAATTATTACTGGATCTAAATGAAAGGATAGCATGCTATCTAATTTTGCCTGGGAAGGGATGATTAGAAAGATTGTCTAATTTCCTCACAGTCTTCATTTACTTCTCCTTTGATGCAAAATATTCTTGGAAATTAAAAACATAAGTTTTGCAATAGAAGTGAACTCTAAATGAGGCTTACAATTCTTGATGTGTGGGAACTTTTTAAGTTTTCAAATGTATCTTTCTTATTGTTATGTTACTTAGAAGAAAATCCAAAATCTTTGCCATAAAATTTTCCTTAAATTAATGTGGTTTCTGCCTGTATCTCAGACTGCAAGTCACATATGTTCCCTCCTTCTATAATAAACTCCTGATATATTTCATGTTATTTTAAACTATACTAACTTTCTCAATTATGAGAACTTTTTTCCAACTCAGTGCATCTCAAGTTATTGCATATTAATATGTAATATATGATATTACATCTCAAGACATTACATACCTACACATGTTATATGTCACATCAAGCTCTTGCAAATTCATTTTTTCATATATTTTATTTATTCAGAAAACTATAACTTCCTTATAGTTTCTCTCATTACTCAAGTCATAGAAATATCAACTTATCTAGCTTCCTACATTTATTTTTGTCAAGGATTTAAAGAATCTAGTAATGAGATTCTATTTAAATATGTGATATCTCTTACAAAGGTTGAAACCAGTTATTGATATAAAGATGTGGAGGATATCTACTGAATTTTGGAAGTGAGATAATAATTGACTAGAGATTAATTTGAAGGGTAAGAGATATAAACCTTGCATGTGTGTACAGATTCTTGTTTTGATCCCCAGTATTTTGAAAAGTATATACATGTAAAAACATACAATATTTCCAATATAAAATAATTTATATATCATTGCTTTTTTCATGTTTTCCTCCAGTTTTTTGAGAATTGATTGATAAAATATATATTTAAGATGTCTAACAATAATAATTTACATGTATATATACAATGTGAAATTATTGTACTGAACAAGATCATTAAGAAAGCCAACACCAAAAATGCACCAACCTTTGACTGGTACTAAGAACTCTTAAAGATTATTTTTGTTTGTTTTTTTTGTTTTGTTTTGTTTTGGATCATGTCCGACTGCGCTCAGGAGTTACTCCTGCTTCGTGGTTAGAATTCGCTCCTGGCTGGCTCTGGGGACCATATGCGATGCTGGGAGTCAAACCACCTTCTGTCCTGGGTCAGCTGCATGCAAGGCAAACACCCTACCGCTGTCTCCAACCCCTTAAAGATTCTTCTTAGCAAATTTCAAATATAGAGTAAACATAACTATTATTTATAATTAATAGAAGTTTAAAATCCACAAACATTCCACATTTCTACAATGTGTTTTTTGTTTGGTTATTTATATTTCTGTATTGCACAAAAGTGTAATTACAAGTTTCCTTATCAGTTATTATTGTCATTTAATCAGAAGGAAAAATCATCAAAATCATGAGATTTATGAGAGTTATTCACTTTTATTTATTTTGTTTTTGTTTTGGGGTCACACCTGGTGATGCTTAGGGGTTACTCCTGGCTGTACTCTCAGAAATCACACCTGGCTTGGGGGACCGTATGGGATGCTGGGGGATCGAACCACAGTGTTTTAGGCTAGCACGTGCAAGGCAAACTCCTTACCGCTTGCATCACAGCTCTGGCCCCTGTTACACACTTTTAAAAATAAATAATTTGAACATTTACTCTTCACATGAGCCAATTAATCAATGTAGGGCATTTTCAAAAGAATTAAAATGCACTTCCAAATAATATCTTTATATTTGAATAATTAAAAATATAAAAAACAAAAAATTAACACCTGGACTTTAATTAAAAATAATGCTGTATAGCTTTATGATTAACAGTACACCACACATATCAACTTTGCTTAAATAAGCTTAAATTAAAGCTAAAACTTAATTAAATCAAATTAAATTAACTAGTACTTACTTGGGAGGATTAAAGTTTGATCATGGTCAATAAATTTCAAATGGGAAATAGATTGGAATATATGTGTTATTCATATTTAAAAATATATAAATATACATTATACTGACAAATGGTTATTTTGTTAAGAAGTTCATTATGTTTAACAATATAAATTTTAATTATAAAGATTTTATTCTCAAATATTTAATATCTTTGAAAAGTACTCATTGGCAATAATAAAAAGTCTCCTTCTGGTGGCCGTTATCTTGAATTGCAGACATGCGGTCTACAAAACTAGAAAGGCCTCTAATATACGATTGATATATGTATTTTTATTGTAAAAATCAAATGTACTTAAATTAATGCCCAAATATGTCATGTACTAACATTCATTACAGTATAACCACTCAATTATTATAGATAAATTGTTTAAATTCAAACATTAAAAAATTAAATTACATTTTATGTTTTACTAAAATTTTTAAATAAAAATATTTGGCTTAATATTTTATAGTTTTAATTTATTGAGGTAAAGTTAAAAAAGTGAAAATGCTTCTCTCTGGGCAAGGTTATCCTATAACTCACATCATCAAAGTATCAATATACTCTACATGTGTCTAGAGGACTTCTATTCCTCCACCTTTATCTCCCCCACCAAACTTATGTAAATGCAATTGTGTTGCCCGAAGTATAAGGGTTTATTTTTATTGGTCATTGTGTATTCCCTTGCCTTTTTTCTTTTTATATTTTTGAGACTACTCAGTGTCAATTTTTTTTACTTGATTTCTTTTGCTTTAACATAGCAAACATAAAATCTCAGTTCCATTGCCTTTCTAGGGCCAAACAGTCAAGTGAGAGACCTGGTGATAGGTTAAGAAAGCTTTATTGGGGGCCGGCAAGGTGGCGCTAGAGGTAAGGTGTCTGCCTTGCAAGCGCTAACCAAGGAAGGACCACGATTCAATCTCCTAGCGACCCATATGGTCCCCCAAGCCAGGGGCAATTTCTGAACACTTAGCCAGAGTAATTCCTGAGCATCAAACGGATGTGGCCCGAAAAACGAAAAAAGAAGAAAGAAAGAAAGAAAGAAAGAAAGAAAGAAAGAAAGAAAGAGAGGGAAAAAGAAAGAAAGAAAGAAAGAGGGAAAAAGAAAGAAAGAAAATAAAGAAAGAAAGAAAGAAAGAAAGAAAGAAAGAAAGAAAGAAAGAAAGAAAGAAAGAAAGAAAGAAAGAAAGAAAGAAAGAAAGAAAGAAAGAAAGAAAGAAAGAAAGAAAGAAAGAAAGAAAGAAAGAAAGAAAGAAAGAAAGAAAGAAAGAAAGAAAGAAAGAAAGAAAGAAAGAAAGAAAGAAAGAAAGAAAGAAAGCTTTATTGGAAAAAAAGTCAGCACATTGGAAGGTGGTCTCAAGGTTCTCAGAGGAATCACCTTGGTTTCATATTCATAAAGGTTTTGTATAAAGAAAGCATCAGAAAGTAAGATTTTTAAAAAAGTGAATTTTGGAACAGTAGGTACCAGAATCAACAATAAAATCCTCTCATGATGTACCCTGAGGAACACCATCTTCTATGTGTGCCAAAATAAAGTAGAGATACACTTGTTGTTGTTGTTGTTTTTTGGGGGGGCATGTCCTAATCTTTAAACTTTGGAGATAGGTCAATTGGTCAGTTATTCTAGTCCACTCATGATCTATAGTCCAGTTTTACATGCTCCCTCCAATTCCACCCATGTTATAGCAAAAAAAGAAGACTTCTATCTTTTCCTCTAGCTGAGTGCTGTGTCATCATACATACAAGTGTCACATTTTTTTATCCATTCATCTTGCAAGTAATATTTGGTTGAATTCATGAAGATTTCTTTTTTATGAATTCTTTCTAGATCTTGTTCTTCCTGGGTATATTATTGTTGTTGATGATGATTAGGGATGGAAGTACACTCAGTAATGTTCAGTTTATTACTGACTGAGCTCAGGGAGTGTTTCTGGCAAGACTAAAAGATGCAGTTCATTAAACAACATCTAATATAATTTATAAATCCAATATGACCTTTCTTAATAAAATACACTTTTATGCTTATGTAGTTCTATTCAGATTCTCCCTTAAACTTTCTTATCTCTCCTAAACTTTGTATAATTTTAGAATTTACCTATTACACATAAAACTTAAAATATATTATCACATTATTCATAGAACAGGATTATTCAAAATTCAGAATTTTGAAAATGGAAATACATGTAAAATGTTTTTGAAAAAACTTTATCATTAGCTTACAATTTTTTAGAACTTTTGGTCACCTGTATGTATATTTGTTATCACTTCCACAATAAGAGAAAGATAAAGAGTGAGAGAATATCTATCTCAAATATGAGATAAAAAGAAAAAAAAAACTAGGAAATAAAAAATGTCGAAAGTCACCAGCACTGTTTTATTTTTCTGTAAAATTGAGCTTACATTAGGAGTTGGTGGGAGGGGTCCTTGGGACACTGAAAGTGGAAAGAGGACTCTGGTGATTGAAGTAGTGTTGAAATACTGATGAAAAGTTTGATTAACAGTATTATAAATCCTGTATCTCAGGACTATAATAAAATATATTTTATTTATATATGCATATAAATATATTTTTCTATATTTAAAATATAGTGTTAGTGTGTTTTATTAAGCCTACAAATCAAGTATCCAACACTATCATTACATTTTATAATTTTACTAAAATCTACTTTATTAATAACATAGTAGTATATCAAAAAAGTAAATGTTTACCAAAGTTAATATACTTTTATATTTTGAAGGATTAAATATATTGGTATATCTCAAAAAGCTTTATTAAATTTAAAGTTAAATAGAGCTACTTTTGTATATATTGAGGTAAGAATAACTATTAATGATACAACGCTCTGACTATAGTACATGATATAAATATGTGAAAGGAATGACCATGTCATGCAAAGAGAGAACTAATTTATCTTCCTGAGAACTGCTCTGAATTTTTATTTGTGTAGATCTAAATGAAATCATGCTAGTTTTTTTCCATCAATAAAGAATTTTTTCTAAATTATATTCACTATGAGCTAGTCCAAGTAAACTATAAGTGTGCTATTATATATCTTATGGTTTCTCCAAATTGCTGTTTTAAAATCTACTTCAGGTGGCAAAAACAATAAACTGTTTTGATTTAGGAGAGAAAAACAGAGGAAGGAAACTCTTAAGATTTTTATATACATGTATAACTATATATGTTTGCATTTATTTATAATTTTTTCATAATACATGCATATACATATATAAAGAAGTTATCTTTAGATAGCTTTTCAATGAAAATTAGGATAACTTAAAAGCAGTGATCTCTCAGGCATTCTCTCTCTTTTTTTATTATACTTTATATGTGCATATTTAAAGCATACAAATCAGTGATTTTGGGGATAATTTTACATGCATGATACTATTAACTATTTCCATCACAGTGATCACTTTATCTCTTTTCAAAGACTCTCCCAGATTTTTATTTGTAGTAATAGTGATTGTGTGTGTTATAATAACCAAAAATAATTACACTTTTAGGAAATTTTATTTTATTTCTTGTTTTTTAATTCTTTTTTGTTTATTTTTTAGGCCACACCCATTTGATGTTCAGGGATTCCTCCTGGCTAAGTGCTCAGAAATTGCCCTTGGCTTGGGGGGAACCATATGGGACACGGGGGATCGAACCGTGGTCCTTCCTTGGCTAGCTCTTGCAAGGCAGACATCTTACCTCTAGCGCCACCTCGCCGCCCCCATTTTATTTCTTTACTGCATTTATCACCCAGTGATGCTCAGGTGTTGCTCCTGGCTCTTCAGTCAAGTAACACAAATAGACGTGCTCAAGGAATCATAAGGGATGCTTGTGTGAACCACAAGCAAGTCAAACATCATATCTGCTCTACTATCTCTCAAGCCCCCTTTATATATTCACAAAGTTGTACTGTTAGCTTCACATCTGAAACTTACTACCCTTGAAAGCATGAAAACTTTTCACTCTTTAATCATTCTGTTTCACATTTCTTGCCTTTTTCCTCTTGAAAACCCTATTTTATAATTCTCAGAAGAGAGATTCTTCAGTGAGCTATATCACGCAGATGAATTAGATTATATTACTTATATTTATATATTATCCCTATTTCACTTAAAGTGTTCTCCAGGTTTATCTATGTTGTCAAAAAATATTATGTGTTGGGGCCGGAGTGGTGGCACAAGCAGTAAGGTGTCTGCCTTGTGTGCACTAGCCTAGGACAGACTGCGGCTCTATCCCCGACATCCCATATGGTCCCCCAAGCCAGGAGTGATTTCTGAGTGCATATCCAGGAGTAAACTTAAATCTTAATCTCTATCTTAATTTTCATTCTTCACAAAATTAAGAAAAATCTTAAAACTCATAGATAATCACAAAAAGGCAAAAAGGTCCACACAATTTTCAAGAAGAACAAAAACCAAAGCATTTTTTTCTAATTTTTATAATAACCAAGTTATAAATAATAGAATCAATACGACATTTGTATTAATATATATGAGTAGACCAGTGCAGTAAAATAAATACCCGGAAATAAATCTATACATATGTAATCTTCAAAAATGTGCTCTGAATACATAATGTGAAAACTATACTCCTAAATTTTAGGGTTTTAATTACAAAAACAATTTAGTGATGTAATTACCACAGTGTTTAAAGTTGATGGGATTAACATACAAAATCACCAAAATCACCCAAGAACATCTACAACTTGCTTCTATGACCACTAAGTTTGAAGTGATATATTTTCCATATAAAAGTAAGAGTTTCTCTGTAATTTTAGAATACTTTCCAAAGCACATGCTCATGGATAGACTGAGTTTAATCTTTATCTGTAATAGTCAATGGCTCTTTGACTTTAAAAAAATAAAATCTGTCCAATTTGGCTGAATCACTTAATCTTGTACTTATATTCTAAACTGTCTATGAATTAATATAATTTTAGGTTCTAGTTCTATCCTTGATTTAAGTGACTTAAATTAAAACTATTGTCCACTAATTTTCACTCTAGACCCATTAGATAAAGGATTGATATCTAGGATATACAAAGCACTCGGAAAGATGAGTCCCACAAAGCCACAGAAAAATGGGGAGAAAATGAATAGACACTTGTCCAAGGAAGACCAACAGATGGCCAAGAGACACATGAAAACATGCTCACCATCAATCATCATTAGAGAAATCCAAATCAAGACAACAATGAGGTACCACCTAAGACCGATGAGGATGGCACACATAAAAAAATAATGGGAATAATCTTTGTTGGTGAGGATATGATATGAAAGGAATGCTCATCCACTGCTGGAGGGAATGCTGTCTGGTCCAAACCCTATGGAAATCATTATGGAGGATGCTTAGTAAACTCAAAATTGAGCTGTCTTATGACACAGCAATCGCACTCCTGGGTATCTACCCCCAGAAGAAAAGAATATTCATCCCAAAGTATGTATACACCCCACTATTTATAGCAGCATTCAGCACAATAACCAAGAATTGAAACTAATCTCAATGCCCAACAACAGATGATTGGATCCTGAAGATGTGGTATTGATACACAATGGAATACTACATAGAAGTTAGAAAGGATACAATCTTGGATTTTGCAGCAACATATATGGATCTTCAAAATGTTATGTTAAACGAAGTAAGCCAGAAGAAGGATAAATACAGAATGATAGCACTATGAGGTATTAAGAACATATACCACATCAGCATACAGTAATCCATGAACAAAGACAATGATTTTAAGGGTAATAACTCCAAACACCATAGGTGCCAGCATATAATGAAAAGAAGTGTTCAAATGAACTGGAAGGGTGGCAACACAAATATGTGAATACCCATTATTACCTAAAGAAACCAGCAACAATGAAGCAGCAGTTTTGAGTGAATAGGTATATAATCAACCTCTAACCACAAAGGTCTATTATAATGTCCTAATGTATTTATCCACAGAAGCAGGTGCAGAATATGATGGAAAGCCTGAACTCCCACTGCTTTAGTGCCTTAATTTTACCAAGTATAAATTAATCCTTCAGCTTCTTTGTCCATAGGGGTCTTACACCCTAATTTTAAACCTCGGCATTCAATCATACCGGTTACCATATATAATGCCCATTATGTCAGTGTCTTGATTAAAATACTCTAATTTATCCATTTTCTTTTGTTATGTCTTCTATTAGGACCCAAAGCATATGATCATTCAGACCACTGCAACAGTCAATGGTGCACCAAAGACTTATGTTACAGGTCCCATTCATTGAACACATTTTGGCAAATCACTACTTCCCCTTTTTTATTTTATTTTTCTTTCTTTCTCTCTTCTTTCCTCTACTTTTTATCCCTCTGTCCTTTAACCTCCCTCAATAATTCAATCTATTTTTTAAAAAAAAAGCTCTATCAGTAGTTGCTCCTTAGGAAAGGTACCTCTATACTTAAGATGCAGTGGATGATATTACATAGGGTAACCACATCCTATAGTTCTCACCTCCATATTGCTTAGTACTCAAGATGTGAAAACTGCACTTATCCTATAAAGCTCAAGCCACTATATAATCCTGAAATCTTTATTTAGTAAAGATCACCTCTATCAGTGATGAAGAGCCTCGAAACAGGAAAACCCTCTAATACCAACACACTGTCCAATCCTCTTTAACTTGTTTTTACTGTATTTACTTATTCTTCCTTTCTCTTCTCTCTTTTGTTTCCCACCCTTTCGATCCTGTCATATCTTAACCAATTATTTATCTTTTCTCTAACTCAGTCATATCTCAAAAGCTCAGACCCAGCCTATGAGTGTTAAGCCTCCAACAATAACCTAAGAATAGAACGCTAATGTCTGTCCTTATGTGGGCATGAGTTTGTAGACAGTGGATTCCTCTCTAATTGCCAAACCTAAAATGTAAACAAACCATGCCTAAACTGTACATAGCCTCTCTTATATGTTCCCCTTCCTCCCTCTTCAGAAATTCCTCTATTCTCTCATCCCCCAATCCTGATCCATCACCCTTCCTTATTTAACCCTCTTAGGTATCAAGACTAATAAAACACCACCAAGCTCCCAAATTAAAAGGGCATCCTCCCAGCCCCACATCACATGCCTTGGCAAGAAACTACAACCAATATACCTGCTGACTCATGCTTTATCGCCCTTCTTCTTACCCTTCTAAGCTTCAAATATAGCATGCTACTGATTCAGCCCCAGAAGGACCCCAGCACAAGGACATGTCACTCATGGCTACAAATAACTTTGCAAACCCAACAAGACACGATGTGTGATGAAATGCTACCCTGGATTCCACCCCCCACAAGAATATCTCAAAACACAATTGGGAAGCTTATATATCCTTTATAAGTTAAAGACCTCTATAATACTACCTTTTAACCTAATTATCCCCAAATGTAAGGTAGTCTCCTGCAACTATATATGTATATAGTCTTGTTTTTGTTTTCTTTTCTTCCTTAACTTCACCTGTTTTAAATACGCTTGGTACAAAAACCTACGAGAAAAAGTCTTGCCTGGGATAAAAGCTCAGGTCAAAACCAGGGCACAGAGATGATGAAGCCTGACACTCTCATCCCCAAATGCACCAGCAATATAATATAACACCATCTCTTTTTGCAAAGTCATACTATAAAAGGGGAAATTTTACATACACAAACAAGCTCTTATCTACTAGGTATCAAAACTCATACATTTTACAATACAGGGGCGCCTCCCACCTTGAACATATGTCATGTGGTCCCAACTTAGACTCCGTGTAATTAGACAGCAACCATCCAACCCCTAACCCTAGATCTCAGACATAGAACCAACACAGTTCTCTGCAACAGCTCCAGGAACCAAACTCCCTTTGAGACATTCTTAATACTGCTCTGACCCCAACATGCACCAGTCTTGATATGATATCCTGACAACAAGGAAATGGGAACAACTTGGTATAAGAGCAGGTTGTCTTACCTCACCACCTAACGATAAGATAAATTCAGAAGAGAAGTCATCCTTTGATCTGTGCAAAAGCCAAAATTGTTAACTACAAATGACTAACTTTGACAACCATGACTTAGCAGAACGTATCCTAGGACCAATAAAAAAGACACTAGTGTAGGCTTTGGCCTATGATCTATACAACAACCAAGATCTCTAATTCCAGAGGTCTGACTGAGACAAATGCAACTAAGTAGAACTTCTGGAAACATAATGACTCTATACGAGGCTTCACCCTAGGATTGGTGCAAAAACCAAGACCACCAACTACAGAAGACTGATAAAAACAACAGTGATGGGACAGAACTTCTAGAACTGTAAAGAAAGACTCCATCCTAAGCTCCATCCTATGACCTGTGCAAATACCAAGATCTCTAGTTACAGAGGCCTGATTTTTTCATTTATGACTATGCAGAAAATTTCCAGACATCATAAAAGGACCTAGGGGAGAGTAAAAGAGCCTGAAGCTATACACATAGCAGGATATTTCAAGGGCGAAGGAACCCTGTACCTTTTAGGTCAAGGGAATTCCCTTTCTAATTTTCCCAATATTTACTGTGTCTATGCAAAACAAAAAAAAGTAGCAAAAATTAATTATTTTTTGTAATTGTTTTGTCGCTTGTTTTTTTGTTTGTTTGATTTTTTTTTTTGTGATTTGTTTCGTTTTTATTTTGAGACAGTGGTCATTATTTGGTTGTTGTCCTTATTGTTTTGGTGCTTTTTGGGTATTTTTTTCTTATTTGATTTCTTTTTAGTATTGTTACGATTTTCTTCCTTTTTCCTTTTCTTTCTTTAAATTGATATTTATAGCCTCTAGAAGGACTCCTGTTTTTTGCTTGTTTGATTTTTGCCCACCCCTTTTTTCTTTTTTCTTTATCTTTTCTTTTCTTCAAATAGAACCACATAACTTGAACCACCTTGTTCAGCCTCACAAATTGATGGGGAAATAATGGAGGGTACCAAGACAAAACATGTGTATGAACATTGAGTAGAAATAAAAAAAAATCATCAGTCTTAAACACTAAATACAAAGCCAATGACAACAAAATCAATTCCCAATCTACAACAAGCTAGACACAGAGGGGACCACTTACTTGCAGCCAGGGGGGCAAAGGAGGGGCTATATGGTGTGCATGCTGAGAACAAGGGTGGATGGAGGACTACATTGGTGTGGGAATGCCCCTGATTCAATGTCACTATGTACCTAAAATATTACTTTGAAAGATTTGTAATCCACTTTGGTTAAAATAAAATATATTAAAAAAAAAAGAAGAAGAGAAATTGCTCCTGGTTTAGGGGACCATGTGGGACGACGGGGGTTTGAACCGTGGTCCAAACGAGGTCAGTGTGTGCAAGGCAAATGCCCAATTGCTATGCCACCACTCAGCCCCTTTTATTTTATTTCTATCTCTTTATTATATTATTGATATTAAGTACTATACAAATGTTTAAGTTAAAAAGTTTTAAATCTGTATCAATTATTATAAATTTATCTTATCTATTTTTTCATTTTACATTTTTATGAAGTCTAAAGTCTAAAGTCTTGGGGGGTAATTTATTATCTACATACAATTATGTTCCTACACTGATTTAGGTTTGCTTGGACAAAAAATGTGAATTTTGTAATTCATGTATCATTCTACATAAGTGCCTGGGCATATTATTTTCTATATAAGTAAGAGATTCTATAGTATAAAATGAAAAATGGTGAGTCAACCAAGATGTTTTAAAAAGAAAGATATATAGGAATTAGGCTACAATAAATTTCCAAGTAAATAAAATTCTATTATACTCAATACCTCAATGAAAGCAGCATATAATTAACTAAATTATGATTAATTTATTCCCAATTAAAGTTCTGTCCTTTGTATGTGTTATAAAGCATATGTTTATATGAGAACATTCTTTATCAAACTATCTTATATTTAAGCTTTAAATAGATGAGTTTCTTCAAGGAAGGAGAGTGAATATACCATTGATCTGAAATTTTAAAGTCGATTTGGACTTTAATATACTATTCAATTGATTTTCTTTTAAATGTAGAAATTTAAAATCTAAACATTTTCCAGTGTTCCAAATTATATTTAGTGACTTTTATTGCTATGTGCCTTATGTTTATGAGATGACAGCCATGTTATATAAAAATTCTCAGGCTGAGTTGGAAACAGTGGAGTGATTTGGATTATAAAACTACTAGAAAGAAACAATAACAGTGGTTCTATTGATTTTATATTCTACCCTGAATTCCAGAAAAAAAAATGAATTCTTATTAATCTATGTGAAATCCATCTCCAGAATGATAAAGTGGTAACACGAGATCATATTCTGTTGGGTCAGCGGCAGCATGCTGATTTATAATTGTCTCAGAGTCAAAGGCAACATGGATGTGTTTATCCACACTGATTTTGATTTAGAGCTACCAGATGTTGTTGGCACCTTTTACCATGAGCTTTGGTTCATTTAGTCAAAACGATTAGTTGGAAAACACATGCTAGAATGCATCTCCAACACTGTAAGCAAAGCTGAGGCAATGGTGGAGCAAAATAGCTTATCCACAGCAAGTTAGCGGGAAGTTTTATTCTGTCACCTTTCTTCATTAATCTGTACACATGACTGCTTGGAGAGACAGTAAGTTGATTAGGTTTGCAGCACCATCAGCATGTAGACACTCATCACTACTTCTCATTTTCATATGACCCAGATGGTGTAGCTGCTTCACTGCAAATTCCCTTTATATGTGTTTTTAATAGGCTTCTTTTTTAGATATTGACTTTGCAACCTCTTATGGATATTTAAAGCCAAGCTGAACTAACTTCCCTTTTATAACAACTCTAAATTACCACATATATTTTTAAATACTGGTGTATAATAATTTCTAAAATACTTATTAATTAATTATCTTTGTGCCTAAAGGAACTTTATAGGTCAAACTTCTCAGTTAACTGATTTCTGAAGTGTCTTGCAGAGCTATAGTTGACATATGTTCCAAGTACATAGTTGAAGATATAAAGGCAAAGTCATTTTAAGGAAGAATTAAATATATAAAATTAAAACTTAAAAAGGATCTTATAATTAATTATATCTCATTAACTAGTTTTATGTATGAGCACATAAGTGTGGAAACTTTCAATGAATTTACTGAGATTACACATAAAGGAAGCAGTCCATACTATTTTTTTTATTTACCTTCCTGCTCAAATATTATTGAGACCAGAGTGGTGGCACAGGTGGTAGGGTGTTTGAGTTGCAGATACTGACGTAAGACGGACTACAGTTTGATATCCGGACATCCCATATTGTCCCCCAAGCCAGGAGCGATTTCTAAGCATATAGCCAAGAATAGCCCCTGAGCGTTACCGGTGTGGCCCAAAAACCAAAAACTAAAAAAATAAATAAATAAAATAAAATAAAATAAATTTATTATTTAATTTAGGTATCAGTTGAGATAACTCACTTAAAACAGTGTTTTAAAGGGCCTGAGTTTTGGTGCAAGGGGTAAGGTATCTGCCTTGCCCACGCTAGCTTAGAATGGACCATGATTCAATCCCCCAGCATCCCATGTGGTCCCCCAAACCAGGCGTGATTTCTGATTGCATAGTCAGGAGTAACTCTTGAGTGTCACTGAGTGTGATCCAAAAACCAAACAACAACAACAAACCCATTGTTTTAAGTTATGTGGGATCCATTATCCTCTCTACGAAGTCTAAAATTCCTAGTTACATTAAAGGATATTTCAATACAGGCAATTATTTTTTCTGAAGGTCTCAAGTTTATAGGTAAAATTTGATTAAAATATATTATAAAATCTATGAGGTTGTTATGACTTAAATACTTATCAGTTTCTATTTTGCATAATAAACAAAGGATAGATATTTTCATGGTCCTTTATTGTTCTATCATGGCATATGAATATGATTCAAAATATATTGAAGATCAGAAGTTAATATACGGTTAACATTATTTCTGCACACAACTTTCCAACAGTACCCCCATGGCCTGAGTGCTTCTAACCTTCACAGTAGCCCAAGGGCCCCTTTCATAATAGCTCAATCCAGGGCCTATATTAGTAACATAGGATTGAAACATAAACCAATCATATTTGTACAAGTACAACAATTTTAACCAATGGGAGCATAAACACATTTTGATGGTGGGAAGGATAAAGAGGAACCTGGCCTGATGGGGGGAGGGGAAGCAAATTCTTAAACAAATAGCTAAATGATATTTACGCAAATACAATTATTTGTTTAGCCTATTTTCCATTTAGATCTATCTTTTGTGCAAGCAATAAGGATCATAATTTAAACTTTACAAAAACATATCAATAACTACATACTTGAGAGCAGTTACAAAAACAGGTTCCATGGAAAGGTTAAGGCATCTGGTTAAGCCAGATTCTTTGTGCTGAGCTAAATTTATTTGCAGAGTTTTCTGTTGGTTCGGGGCTATGCAAACTTTTGTGGCTTGAATCAGACAGGCGGTGGAAAATTCATTCAGAGTTCCTTTGATATGTGGGGTGCTCGATCTCCCACATCTCCCCCTGTTTAGTATACAATATAGAAGGGACAGACGTGCCTCGGTGGACTGGCCACACTGGGTGAAGAGGTGTGGGGCTTCCAGTCACCGCATCTGCTACCCTTGATTCAGTCGTTTCCAAAGCTTGGCAAGGCACAGATTGAGGTCTATGCGCCAGCTCCTCGATAACTTCAAACTTAAGTGGCGGAGAGTTGGCAGGAGGGGAGATGTCAGGTGTCAGCTGGTCTTCTGAGGTGCATAGTTGTTGGTACAGAACCTTTGAGTCCTTTCTGGTTGCTTCATCCACTTGATTCTTTACGAAGGTGGTGAGTTTGCAAAAAGCCCAAGGACCAAAGGAAACTAGCAACATAAAGCCAATGAAGGGCCCCAAAAAGGCTGGGAGCACTGTTGTTATCCATGGAGTGGTAGAAAACCAATTTTTGTACCAGCTCTCACTCTGCTCTATATCTTTTTGTCTATTTACTAAATTATCCTCTATGTGTTGAATGCTATCTCTAGCTAAGCCGAATTTATTTTAAAAAGCAACATTTTACTCTAAGGATGACACAAATTCCCCCCTCCCTCAAAAAAAATGTTAATTTTGAACCACGGCAGTTATTCTGCACTCTTTGCTAGGAAATCAACAGTAGTGTAAACTTCTTTAAGTTTGTAAACATTTTTAGCCACAGTTATAAGGCATTAGCAGATTCTAGAGTATGAACCAATGAATAAATATTTGTGCTTACACCAATAACACCTAGGCCTTTTAATAAGGCTAGGGTGATGGCAGTGTTTGATTTTTGTACTGCAGCGGGGAGAGACACAAGATTATATTTAAAAGGTAATAAGGCAATTTTTGATCTAACAGTCAATTTAGGCATTAAAACAACCAAAACACAGTGGTACTAGGACTAAAAAAACAAATGTAAAACAATGGGGGAGATAAACTAGTGAAACAGGCAAAAAAAAAAAAAAACGTTAAATTGGGGGCAATCATAAACTGAAAGGAAAAATCAACAACAAGAATTTGATTACAATTTTTTCAGATTATTAAAATTTGCGGCAGGGAGGTCTTGGAAGAGTTCTTGCAATGGGGATACTTTTGGAGCTAGGCCCAGTTTCAAGGAACAGTCCGCGTTAGGGAGAGTTAGTAGGGAGGGCCTCGCAGCATGAGTCCACAGGGGAGTTGGCTGTCTTTTCTTTCAGGAGACAAGGTGTGGGTTTATCTGGGTGTCCCCTCGCCTGGGTGCAGAGTACTGGTTCGTTGAGTAGGAGGTCGATCTTGATGCCTAATAGAATAAGGACTGAGGGTGAAAAATTTTAATATGGTGGAAAATCTGGATGGGATTGAGGGGTAAAGGGATAGTTGGATTTCCGGAGGGGAGAAAGGGGAAGTTACATGGGAAGGGTATGAAGGAAGAGAAAAAAGAAAATACCTTAGAGAGAAAAGGGGAAGAGAAAGAGAAAAAAAGTAATAAGCAGAATAGAGAGAAAAAAAAAAAAAGAAAAGAAAAGTAGTAAGAAGAGAGGAGAGACTAGCAAGGGAATGCTGGTTTAATTAAAAGTGTTCGAAGAATCGAGCCTGTGGTTTAAGTCTGTACATCTCAGGTACTGCTTCGATGATCTGAATGATCACGTGCTTCAATTCCTAAATGGAGGTATTACCTAGAGATAAAGTGTACGTTAAAGAGTTTACTCGTGGCCATCTCGTAGTGCATGCAAGGTATGGTATCCCGTGTGGTATCCCGAATTGCCACCTTAGTTTGTCCGCCCTTTGTATCCAAGGGCGCCTGTGGACAGAAAAGCTGAGAGGTTATTTAAAATATAGTAAGATAAAGGCATTAAAAGGTAGTGTTATGGTATGTTGCCATTGCAGTCCGTGATTTCCCTTGGTGTTCTATACTTGTGTTCCTGTATACGAACTCCAAGGGATTATTGTGGGCCTTTGTTGTAGAAGTCTGATTACCTACCTGTTCTCTCTATGCTGCATTTCTGTTGTTATTGTTTTCTTTATGGCCTATTCTGTAATCAAAATTTTGCATTATTCCTTTTTCATGTATTTTGGACACTGCTCCCACGTATATGTTGACTATTACAGTGTTCGAAGTTTCTACCATGTTAAACCCTGTTATTTGATTGTTAAGTATTAGTTGTGTATAAAATGTGTTCTAAGTGTTTCAGAATAGTGCTACCATTCTGTATTTTTCTTTTGTCTTCTGACTTACTTCGTTTAACATAACATGATCTAGGTCCATCCACGTTGCTGCAAAGTCTGTGATTGTATCATTTCTAACTGCCATGTAATATTCCATTGTATATATATATATATATATATATATATATATATATATATATATATATATATATACCACATCTTAATGATTGTATCATTTCTAACTGCCATGTAATATTCCATTGTATATATATACCACATCTTAATGATCCATTCATCTGTTGTTGGACATCGAGGTTGGTTCCAAGATTTGGCTATTATACTGATTGCTGCAATAAATAGTGGGGTGCATACGTATTTTGGAATGAATGTCCTTCCATCTTGGGGGTATATGCCTAGGAGAGCAATTGCTGGGTCAAATGGCAGCTCAATTCTGAGTTCTTTGAGCACTCTCCAGACTTTTCTCCATAGATGTTGGACTAGGGGGCATTCCCACCAGCAGTGGATGAGAGTTCCTTTCATACCACATCCTCGCCAACAAAAGTTGTTTCCATTATTTTTGATGTGAGCCAACCTCACTGGTGTGAGGTGGTATCTCATTGTTGTCTTGATTTGGATCTCCCTGATGATGAGTGAAGGTGAGCATGTTTTCATGTGTTTGTTGGCCATCTTTCTATCTTCCTCAGAGAAGTGTCTATTCATTTCATCTCCCCATTTTTTTATGGCTTTATTTGGTTTTGAGGGGCTCAGCTTTCTGAGCGCTTTGTATGTTCTAGATATCAGCCCTTTATCTGATATATCAGGTGAAAAGATTTTTTCCCATTCTGTTAGCTGTCTTCTTGCGTTAAGTAGGGTTTCTTTTGCCATGCAGAAGCTTTTTAGTTTGATGTAGTCCCATTTGTTTATATTTGATGCTAACGTTCTTGCCATTGGTGCTCCATTCTCAAAGACCCTTTTGATATGAAGGTCTTCGAGTGTTCTGACTATTTTATTCTCGATAAACTTTATAGATTCAAGTCTAATTTCCAGGTCTTTGATCCATTTTGAGTTGACTTTTGTATAAGGAGTGAGATATGGGTCGATTTTCACTTTCGTACATGTGAGTTTCCAGTTGTACCAACACCATTTGTTGAATAGGCTTTCTTTGTTCCATTTCATATTCTTGCCTCTTTTATCAAATATTAGTTGGCTGTATATCTGAGGGCTTATGTCTGGGAATTCTGTTCTGATCCACTGGTCTGAGGTCCTGTCTCTGTTCCAGTACCATGCTGTTTTAATTACTATAGCATTATAGCATAGTTTCAAGTTAGGTAAGGAGATGCCTCCCAACTTCTCATTTTTCAGTATGTGTTTGGCTATCCTGGGTCTTTTGTGGTTCCAGATGAATTTTGTAATTGATTGTTCTATTTCTTTAAAGAATTGTGCCTGGATTTGGATAGGGATTGCATTAAATCTATATAGCAGTTTGGGTAAGATAGTCATTTTGACTATGTTAATTCTACCTATCCATGAGGATGGGATGTTCTTCCATTTCTTTAGATCGTCTTCAATTTCTTTCTGAAGTGTTTTGAAGTTTCCCTGGTATAGGTCTTTCACTTCTCTTGTAAGGTTGATTCCTAGATATTTGATATTTTTTGATACTATCTTAAATGGGATTGTATTTTTAATCTCTCTCTCCTCAACTTCACTGATGGTATATAAAAACACTACTGTTTTTTGTGTATTGACTTTGTATCCAGCCACTTTGCTGTATTGGTTGATTGTTTCTAGAAGTTTTTCTGTGGACTCTTTAGGGTTTTTGATGTATATCATCATATCGTCAGCAAATAGAGCTAGCTTGTGTTCCTCTTTCCCTACTTGAATTCCTTTGATTCCCTTCTCTTGTCGGATTGCTATTGCTAGGACTTCTAAGGTTATATTGAATAAGAGTGGAGAGAGTAGACAGCCTTGTCTAGTTCCTGACCTTAGTGGGAATGCTTCTAGTTTCTCGCCATTAAGTATAATGTTGGCTGTAGGCTTTTCATAAATAGCTGTAACTATCTTAAGGAAGGTGCCTTCTAACCCTATTTTGCTGAGTGTCTTTAACATGAAAGGATGTTGGATTTTGTCAAACGCCTTCTCGGCATCGATTGATATGATCATGTGGTTTTTGTCTTTCATGTTGTTGATGTGATGTATCATGTTTATTGATTTGCGTATGTTGAACCAACCTTGCATTCCTGGTATGAATCCCACTTGATCGTGATGTATGATCTTTTTGATGAAGTGTTGGATTCGGTTTGCTAAGATTTTGTTGAGTATCTTTGCATGAATGTTCATTAGTGAGATTGGTCTGTAGTTTTCTTTTTTGGTGGTGTCTTTGCCTTCTTTGGGAATGAGTGTGATATTAGCCTCATAAAAGGAGTTGGGGAGGATTCCTGTTTTATCTATGGTTTGGAAAAGCCTATGGAACAGTAGAAATAAGTCTTCTTGAAATGTTTGATAGAATTCACCTGTAAATCCATCTGGACCTGGACATTTGTTCTTAGGAAGTTTTTTAATTACATCTTCAATTTCCTCTGAAGTTATTGGACTGTTTAAACTTTCTAGTTCTTCCTTTTCCAGTCTTGGAAGAGGGTGTTTGTCCAAGAATCTATCGATTTCTAGTGGGTTCTCTAGCCTAGTTGAATAAAGTTGTTCATAATATGATCTCATGATATGTTGTATTTCTTGGGGTTCTGTTGTAATCTCTCCCCTTTCATTCGTGATCCTAGTGATTTGGGTGTTTTCCCTCTTTTTTTTTGGTGAGTTTTGCCAATGGTTTATCTATCTTGTTTATTTTTTCGAAAAACCAACTCCTGGTCTCATTGATTTTTTGTATTGTTTTCTTAGTTTCTATGTTGTTTATTTCTGCTCTGGTTTTTATTATTTCTTGCCTTCTGGTTGTGGTTGGATTTCTCTGTTGCTGTTGTTCCAATTCTTTGAGGTGATCTTTTAAACTGTTGGTTTTGTTATTTTCCTGTTTCTTGACATAAGCCTGTATTGCTATGAGTTTCCCCCTAATTACTGCTTTTGCTGTGTCCCATAAATTTTGACATGTTGTCTCTTCATTGTCATTCGTCTCAAGGAATCTTTTTATTTCTTCCTTGAGTTGTTCTTTGATCCAGCTGTTGTTAAGCAGCATGTTGTTTAATCTCCAGATATTAGTTTTCCTCCATTGCTTCTTCTTGACATCAATTATAAGCTCTGTTGCATAGTGATCTGAAAGGGTACTTCTAATGATCCTTACCTTTGTGGTCTTATATAAGTTGGCTTTGTATCCTAAGACATGGTCTATTCTGGAGAAGGTTCCATGTGGGTTTGAGAAAAATGTATATTCTTCTTTCTGGGGATGGAGGGCTCTATATAAGTCTATTAACCCTAAATCTTCTAATTTTTCATTTAGAGCTCTTATTTCTTTGCTATTTTTCTGTTTGGAGGATCTGTCCAGTATAATATAAGCTATTATAAAAGAAAAAGGAAAAGAAAAAAATATATGTACATACACATATATGTGTGTATATATGTGTGTGTATATATACTTATACAGAGAGAAAAGAAAATATGTCACTCAGATGTAGCAGGGCAGGAGGAAATTAGGGAAAGTGGTGGCAGAAAACATACACTGGTGAATGGTGTTGTGCATTGTATAACTGAAATTCAATCATGCATACTTTGCAACTGTAAAAACATACTCCTGACTGTATTGTGAACAATCTGTATTATGGTCTTTAAATAAAGCAATTTAAAATGAATTATAAAAAAAAATGCACAAACTGAGGGGGAAATAATGGAGGTTACCAAAATCAAACAGTCCTATGAACATTGAGTAGAAATAAAAAATGATCAGACTTAGGTACCAAATCCAAAGCCAACGACAACAGGATGGACACCCAATCTACAACAAGCTAGATACAGAGGGAACCACTTATATTAGCAGCCCCAGAAGCAAAAGAGGAGGATATGGAATGCATACTGGGAACGGGGGTTAGGGGGAGAGGGGGGATAACATTGGTGGTGGGAATTCCCATGATTCAATGTCATTATATACCTAAAATATTACTGTGAATGACTTGTAATCCACTTTGGTCAAAATAAAAGTTATTGTAAAAATTAAAAAAAAAGAAACTTTTGGAAATATATTTTATGAATAAAAAACAATGCATTAAAAATATATATTTAAACCAATGTATTCACCTCTATGGACCAAGATTACTTTCAATAGGATCATTATGGCAGCTTGTGAACATTTATTAATGTGACATTGATAATTGATAGTTTACTATATTTTGTAATTATTTGAGTGTAATAAATGTTAATATTAGCAGAGAACAATTTATATGTATTGATTTCATGTGGGTTAACTTATTTTTTATAATTTTATTTAAAAACCATGATTACAAAGTTGTTTATTATTGAGTTTTAGTCTATGGTACACTGCCAATCACCCACAAATTTTTCCCACCAGCAATGTCCCCAGTTTTCATGCCACCTTCTTCTCTGTCTCTTTCTTTTCTGCTTTAAGAAACTGTGGTTTGCACTATTATTATTGAAGAGATTCTGTGGATATCACTTTATCTTTATCCTATACCCAGTTATTGTCCTGAGTTATTATTCGCGATTATCATTGTTATAGTGGTCCCTTCTTTGCCTAACTGCATTGCTCCTCCACTATCTATTCCTATAGGTACTAGTCCTAGTTCTTCTATCTATGGTATATGAACCACATTATTTTTTAAAATTTTCTAATAGTCCATAAATGAATGATATTATTCTCTGTATATCCCTTTCCCCCTGATTTACTTCACACAGCATAATAATCTACATATAATGTTTATAATGGTAAGCAAATTGTCACTTCATCTTGCCTAATAACTGCATAGTATTTTATTGTGTAGATTTATCACTATTTATTTAGACACTTACCTTGTTGTGTGGGATTAATTTGACTGAGGGAATGATCTAATTCCACCCCACTCAGTTTATGCCTTTTTACTCTGGCTGGGAATATTTTTGAATGTAGCATCTTGGACTGGTGTTTAGACCACCTAATTCCACCTCCAGGTGTGGTCTCTTTTTTCAAAATAAATACACAGATTTTCAGGAAAATGCTTTCCTGCATTTCCAGACTTCCACAGAAATTGCTGTTTCTTAGGGCTGAAGGCTTACATGTTGGAATTCTTGAATTCATTTCTTGCACAGTGTGTATGTGCATGTGCGTGCGTGCGTGCATGCGTGCGTGTGTGTGTGTGTGTGTGTGTGTGTGTGTGTGTGTGTGTGTGTGTTATTTCCTAGATAGACATTTGTTTCCAGACCTGGTTCTTTCCAGTGTTTAGATTTTAGAACCTAAGGATTATTTTTATATAGTGGCACCTAAACTGGGACATGAACCCTGGACCCTCATAGCATCTGATTATGTTTATTATTTAGCAACTTATTCTCAAATTATGCCTGCAAAAACTTTAAAATGTCTTTGTCCACAGAAGTCAATGGATAACGAACTTGGATGCTATATAGACCCTTATTAAAGTGCTCATCAGAAGGCTGTTTTAGCAAACTTATTTTTAAACTATATATGTCTGCAAAATTGTTCTTTTGATTTTGTTTAAAAAATTTATAATAAGGAACTCGAATTTTTTACCTCAGTGTAAGAATGTTTAAGAATTTTTGAATTAGGGGCCAGAGAGATAACGCATTGGTAAGGCAGCCATCCAGAACGATGGTGGTCCAAATCCCAGCATTCCATATGGTCCCCCGAGCCTGCCAGGAGCGATTTCTAAGCACAGATTCAGGAGCAAACCCTGAGCGCCACTGGTATGACCAAAAACAAAAAACAAAACAAAACATGAATTTTTGAATTAATGGGGCCGGAGCAATAGCATAGTGGTAGGGTGTTTTCCTTGCATGCTGACAACCAAGGATGAACAAGATTCAATACCTGGCATCTCTTATGGTCCCCTGAGTCTGCCAGAAGCGATATTTGTGCACAGAGCCAGGAGTAACCACTGAGCATGCTCGGTGTGACCCCCACCCGAAAGGTTCTGATGTTTATGTTCAGAAAAGTCTATAAAAATTTTTTGTGAAATGTATAAACTATGGGAGGACATGGTAAAAGCTGATTGTTTTGAGAGTGATGTATACAATTTAAAAGTTTGATGCGATTACAGCCACTTTCACAGTGCCTATGCAAAATAACAACCACTTTTATAAGTCCTGATCTGTGGCTCCCGCCTCCCACAGAGAAATGTAGAACAAAAGTTCTGTAACTTTTCTATTTTTTTTTTAACAGAAAGAGTGGAAATGTAAGATGAAACCAAGCAATCAACCCCAAACAAAGGTGTTTTCCCAACTCTCCTTCCCTAAACCTCTTCTTTTGATATGTAAAAACCCACCTGGATTATGTGACCTTCCCCTCCTTGTCTAGGGAATATAAAGGACAGTTCTGGCTTGGAGGCTGAGGCAGAGAGAGCACAAGGCAAAAGCCACAAATGCCATGATTATCCTTCTGACTGACTTGGTATTATTTCTTCGCTTCTTTATACTCCGTTGCATGAGGTTTAGAAATATGGTGCCTGAGGCTGTCTCACAACTCATGGATTTTTATTTTACAGTCAGGCACTTTGATTGTTTCCAGATTTTGTCTATAGTAAATACTGCTACAATGAACATAGGAGTACAGAGGGCATTTTTGTATTGTGTTTTTATGTTCCTAGGGTATATACCTAGAAACAATATTGCTGGATCATAATAGAGCTCAATCTTCAGGGTTGTTTTTTTGAGGAATATCCATATTATTTTCCAAAATTGCTGGATCCATCTGCATTCCCACCAGCAATAAATGAGAATTTCTTTTTCCTCACATCTGGGCCAGCACTGGTTGTTATTACTTTTTTGTGATATCTATTTCTGTGGGGTTTTTTTTATTTGCATCTCACTGATGATTAGTGATATGGAGTATTTTTTTATGTTTCTTTTACGATCTATATATTTTCTTTGAGAAAATGTTTTGTTCATATATTATCCACATTTTTGGATGGGGTTAGATGTATTTTGCTTGCTTAAATCTACCAATGCCTTATATCTTAGACATTAAACCCTTATCAGATGGTTATATATTGAATAGCTTCTCCTATTTTGTGAGTAGTCTTTTTATCCAAATCACTGTTTTCTTTGAGGTGCAGAAGCTTTTCAGTTTAATATAGCCTCATTTACTTATCTTTGCTTTTACCTTTCTGAACAGTGAGGTTTCTTCTTTAAAGATGCATTTATCTTCAATGTCATGAAGTGTTCTGCCTACATTTTCTTCTATGTCCTTATGGTTTCAGGTCCTATACCAGTATCTGTAATCTATTTTACTTTGATTTTTGTGCACAGCATTAAATAGAGATCAGAGTTTACTTTTATTGCATGTAGCTGACTAGTATCCCAATACCACTTGATTGAAAGGCTTTTTCTTGTTTTTGGTATGTATTTCTTGCCCCTTTATCAAAGATTGATTTATTGTATACCTTGGTTCCATCTCAGATTATTCAAGTCTATTCCATTCATTGGAGGGTTTATTTTTATTCCAGAAACATGCTGTTTTAATGACTACTGCTTTATAGTACAATTTAATGTTTGGGAAAGTGATTTCGCATCTTATTTTTGCTAAGAATTGCTTTAGCTATTTGTGAACATTCATTTTTCCATATAAATGTCAGCACCTTTTGATCCACATTTTTGAAATATGTGATGGTCTTTTTATAAAGATTGCATTAAATATGTACAATGATTTGGGAAGTATTGCCTTTCTAATGATATTGAAACTTCTAATACATGAGCAGGGTTTATGTTTTCATTTTCTTGTGTCCTCTTTTATCTTGGTGTTTGCTATTTTTTTTTGTATATGTCTTTTACCTCTTTACTTAAATTGACTCCAAGATACTTTATTTTCTTATGCACAATTTTAAAAAGGATTATTCTTAATATCTCTTTCTTTAATATTAATGTAAAATATTTACATAGAAAAAATTGAGAATAGATTATAGCATATAAAATATTGCATTCACAAGCAAAAAATAATTAGGATAGTAAGATTTAAAACATTTGTCAAGCACTTACTCAAAAGAGATTTAGTGTTATCAGTAAACTTTTGCATTGTCTCAGTAGCAAATTAACTGCAATGTATTTTTGCAAATGTTAAAATTCAGAAGTAGTAAAGTAGTAAAGTCTCTGCTGGTGTGTGGTTTGGAGGCTGTCCAATATAAGGTATTATTAGTGAGGAAGGCCCATTTTTATGTATCTCTGAGGTAACAAAGGCCTTTTATTTTATACCTATGATTTTTCAAAACTCTTTTTGTTCTTTGCTCATCATCCTCAGTTGCTTAAAGTGTCACATCAGATCATCTCTTCTTTATTTTTTTGTCATTTATAAACAACTTAGAGTTTAAAACTGTTTTTGCAATGTCATCTTGAAAGTAACTTTAAGACAGTACACTGTCACTTTATTCAGTACAGCACCTGACTAAGGTCAATCATTTTGGGAATATCAACCATTTTATAAGTTCAGAATTTATATTCAACTAATACAATTTTGTCTTAAATACGTAAATATAATCATATAACTTGGCATAAAACTGATATTTTCCATGTAGTCCTTGCAGAAGGAGTCCTTATCCTAGGAAACTTGAGTTCTTTCTGGTTAGAGTGTAAAATTAATTTTGTTTTGGGATCAACAAATAAGCCTTAACTTTCTCTACATGCAAGGCTCCATCCTTAGCCATTTCGACATTGAACTTGAAAATATTCCTTAGTTTTAAAAGAAAGAAGGTTGGTTGTATACAAACCTGGAATATTGGAGAGATACTACAGTGAGTAGGGTGATATCCTTGGGTCTTACCAATCCAAGTTTGATTCCTGATACCCCATATGCCAGGTGCCACCAGCAAAGATCCATGAATTCAGAGCCAAAAGTAAGCACTGAACAAAGGTGACAAAGGTCAAATAAAAACAAAACAACAAAAATAAAATATATAAAGCATCTATGGACAATAATATGGATTTGAGGAAAGAGAAAGTCAATAGAGACCACGGATCTATTTTTCTACTTTTATTCAAATTAAGGGTGAAGTCCTTAGAAATTCACAGACATTTTTTTTTTACTTTTCATTTACTAAATATAAAGATTTGGAAACTTGTAGCATGGGATAACTTTCTTTCTTTCTTTCTTTCTTTCTTTCTTTCTTTCTTTCTTTCTTCCTTCCTTCCTTCCTTCCTTCCTTCCTTCCTTCCTTCCTTCCTTCCTTCCTTCCTTCCTTCCTTCCTTCCTTCCTTCCTTCCTTCCTCTTCTTCCTTTCTCTCCTTCCTTTCTTCCTTCCTCTCCTTTCTTCCTCTACTTCCTCTCCTTCCTTCCTTCCTTCCTTCCTTCCTTCCTTCCTTCCTTCCTTCCTTCCTTCATTCCTTTCTTTCTTTCTTTCTTTCTTTCTTTCTTTCTTTCTTTCTTTCTTTCTTTCTTTCTTTCTTTCTTTCTTTCTTTCTTTCTTTCTTTCTTTCTTTCTTTATTGGTTTTAGGGTCACAACCGACAGCGCTCAGGGGTTACTCCTGGCTCTATGCTCAGATATGGCTCCTGCCAGGCTCAGGGGACCATATGGGATGCCAGTATTCGAACCACCGACCTTCTGCATGCAAGACAAATGCCTTACCTTCATGCTATCTCACTGGCCCCATAGGATAAAATTCTTAAAAAAGGAATGGAAACACACAACTATGTATGGACTAATAAGTTGATCAAATTCAACAGACACTATAAAACAAAAAGAGAGCCAGTAGAGGCAGTGGTTGGCAACTGATTTGAAGAGGAAATCCATTTTCATTTAAATGATAAAGTTGGTATCAACTTTGAGTTAGGTAATGTAAAATAAAAAGAAAAAGAAAAAAATTAAAATGCACAGTTTACAATACCGATGTAGAAAATTTAAGCTTGAACAATGAGAAATGAGAATATGAAATGGATTGGAGACAATTAAACAATACTTATTAAGTGTAGTAGAAATCCTATTAAAATTAACATATTTAAGCAATGGAAATATTACTAAAATAAGTTCTTGAGGCCAGAGTGGTGGCGCAAGCAATAGGGAAATTGTCTTGCATGTGCTAACCTATTATGGACTGCAGTTCAATCCCCTGGCATCCCATATGGCCCCTCAAGCTAGGAATAATTTCTGAGCACACATCCAGGAGTGACCCCTAAGTGTCACCGAGTGTGGCCCAAAAACCCAAAAATAAATAAATAAATAAATAAATAAAATAAGTTCTTGGATTTATATTAGTTATATTGATAATAAATAATAATAATAATGACAATAATAAACTAGCTTACTGTCCAAATATTATATCAATTCATTTATTTTAGTTTAAAGTAGTAATTTCTTTTTTCTTATATTTTATGTATTTTTAAAATTTTATTTTATTCAATCAATTGTGATCTACAGAGTCCTTCATAGTTGTATTTCAGACATACAGTGAGTCAGGGCCATTCTGACCACCAATGTCAACCTCTCTCCATCCATGGTCCCAGAGTATATTCTATACCACCACCCATTTCTCCCTGGCCTGCCAGTATAACAGGCCCATTAAATTTAGATTGTTAAAGATTAGGTCTCTTCATTCATTTGTCATCAATTTGGCTTGGATATTTAGTTTTACTCTTATTTTTTCTTCATCAATGCATCTAAAACCACTTAGCCCCTCAGACCCAGCCTTTCTTTATTCCTTTCTTTTTAGTTTTATAGAAATATGTGGAAATATGTGGTAAAACAAAGTAATCCATGTCCCAAGATTCTATGAAAAGGAGGGAG
Source organism: Suncus etruscus (assembly GCF_024139225.1). NCBI lineage: Eukaryota > Metazoa > Chordata > Mammalia > Eulipotyphla > Soricidae > Suncus > Suncus etruscus. Next base: position 139,030,315 of record NC_064852.1, on the reverse strand, counting down.
TCCATTAAAATAGGAATCTTTTATACTTGAATTTTTAATTCTTGTTTTATTTACAAAATATTTTGTATTTTATATTATAAAATAGTGTAGAAAATGTCATGACAGATGATAGAAATATAGGAAGGTAACTAAATTGATTTCTCATTAGAAATGTCAAAGATTAAAAAATTTAAATATGTTATACTATATTTCCTATAATGAAAACATTGCATAAAGGGCACCAACACAGTAACAGTAAACCAGTAGATTAACAAAAAGAAATGAAACAATTATTTCAAGCAGACAACTTAAAATGAATAAATGTGACTGAAACTTTATTGGAAAGAAAGTTTTAAAATGATAAACTTATGGTACAAGAAATCCACCAGTTTGCCCCAAAATTAAAGTAATTTGTATATAAACACTTAAAGTTTGAAAATACTCCACTCTAACATCCTATTACTGTATGTTATAATATAAATATAAAAATATTTATAAATATAATTCATATATCTTTAGTTTTATCCTCTTTAATCTCAATTAAACAATAATACTCATGAAACCATGTACTCCTTATGCTAGTTTTAAATTTTATATTTTTCAAGTTCACATGAAAATAGACAAATAAGTATTGTCTTATACCACTTTAAATTATTTCCTAACCAGAAGAAACATACAATCAGAGCTTATACAACTTGTTGGTAATTATTTGTACAGATAAAACAAATATATTTAGGGGCCTGAGCAACAGCACAGCAGTAGGGCATTTCCCTTGTACGCATAGCCAGGAGTCACCCTGAGTGTCACCGGTTGTGGTCCAAAAAACCAAAAACTAAAAATAAAACTAAAATAATAATAATAAAATAAATATGTTTAGTTTTCAAAAAACTTATAAACTTATAGGTCCTGCGGCCTCCATAATCACAGAATCGCTTCCCACCTGTCACCTTTTGTAACTACAGTGGCCAAGCATAGTTTTCAAATTCTGAAATGTGTTTGGAGTATTTCTATCTCACTTATTTCTAAGCTCCTTATGAACAGTTTTCTTCAAGGTGGGGCTCTCTACTCTGGTCTTGTGTATGCCCTTATATGCTGTGCTATGTTGATCCTTTCTATTCTCATTGACTGCATATGAAAAATTAATTTCTGGTACCAGGAAAAGACATCGGATTAGTTCCTGGGGATTTCTTAAGAAATGTCTTAAGAAGGAAACAATTTAGAGAGACACTGAGTTGGGGAGTCTGAAGCCAGGATAGAACAACAATCCTCCTGCAGACCTGAGGACCATGAGAGTAGGGAGGGGTTCAATGGAGCCTATTTCCTCAAATTTAGAGACTATTTGGATGCTATAACTGAATCCATGGTAGTCCCACATGCAGTGCTGTTCAGGAACTGGCTGTTTCTCTAGGGTCTGGAGTCTCTTGTGCTCTGTGGAATAAAAATCGCATATTGGGGGCCAATCACACAGGGGTCATCTATTGATATTGTTTAGGACAGTGGAGACAAGTTTCTAAGAGCCTCTCAGCAGAGGGGGCCAGGCTCCTCCCTGAGGCAGTCTATGAATCAAGGGCTTTATTCTAGGAGTTTCCTTGTCAGAGCTCTGCTGAAACCATAGATATGGGCCTGACTGAAAAACATAAAAGTGTTTTAGCATCTTTGTAAATAATTCAGGAAGAAACCTGACTTTGTGCTCACTTAAATCTTCCTGTTACTAAGCTGAAGCTTCTCTGATTTGTTTTGAGTCCCGACTCACAGTCATCTTTTTCTTCTCAGCATAGGAGGGCACCCAGGGAGGAAAGCCCTTTTACTGAACCAACTTTCCTCAGCTCTCAAAAGGGGTCTTTCTCTCCCTGTCATCAAGTCCCAATTCAGGAACTTTGAGGATGTCAGCATAGATGCTCTCCCTCAGAGAACATAGGGCCAACGGAGGAGTGGCTGATGGAGAGGTCAGTAAGAACCTGAGGGATTTGAGGGAAGTCATGAATGTGGCAGTGGGTAAGGTGGAGACAGGGCACTTGTGTCTAAGGACTTGGTCATATACTGAGTGCTTTGATGACAGGTTCTGTCAGGGTTTCCAGAACAGTTCTAGAATGACCCTGAGATAGATTGACAGTCTCTTCCTGAAGTTGGCACCTCTGTTAGTGATAGTGTTGGTTGGACATATGCTGGGGACTCAGAGACATAGTTGGCTAAAGTCACCCTGGAACCTTGACTAGAAAACTGCTGCTGCACCCCTAGCAAATTTTCTATTCCTCAGTGGAAAAGAGGTTCCCTTGTTAATATAAATAAGTCAATGTCCTCCTCACTCATCAGTTCAGGCCTGGAGTACTCCTGCCCTGAACAAGACCTCACATGGGATGGGATAAAGGCACTCCAAGACTGAGGCAATTAGCCTGGGGTGCTCCTGACAGAGATAAGGACCTGTGATGACTATGGTGAAAAGACACTCCAACCCTGAGGCAGTTGGCTTGGAGTGCTCTTGCCCTGGACAAGACCTCTGACACTATGAGAAAAAGGTTCTCCAATCCCGGGGCAGTTGGAGCTTCCTAGGTTGGGGTAAAGAGCTGGAATCCAGAGCCAACTACTTCTCCACCAGGATTGGGATCCTTTCCTTTCCCTCTTCTGCTATATCCTTGTGCTGTGTCCTCTGCAGAGTGCCCTGTCACTGGACACAGTATGAGGAACCACTGTTTCTCTTCTCTGTGTGCTTAGTATGAGCCCACACACCCGGGCTCCCACACTCCTCTATTAGTCCCTGGGCTTACTTTCCCAGAGGACAATATAATATCATCTGGTGTCACTGGTCTACTGGCCATCTTGGCCTTTTCCCCAAAGGAAGGACCCCAACACCTCCTCTGATATAGCCTGCCTTGTCCCCTCCCTTTTTGCCCTACCACTCCTGTTCCCTCTTCTGTGCTCAGGAACATCAGAACTATAATAGCCAGGCCATCTCCTGCCTTCCCTTTTCTGTGATTTCTCCCCAACCTCCCTACTACTCTTACATGCTCATCAACATCAGAGCCATTCCTCTGCTTCCCCCCTGCCCTTTTCTCTAGCTCCTCCCACTCCCTCTTCAACCCATGGCCATTAATTGAAATATAGTGTCATACCAAAGGCCAGCCTCTGAATTCAAGGCCCAGTTTGGAATCCCAGCGGGCCCCAGTGCCCTGGTCCTGTGACTGCAATGCTGTCATGCTTAATTCAAAGCTACTCAGGCCTTGTAGGAAACTGGTGCCAGACTCAGTTCATCAGCCTCATCCTTTCTCTAATGACATTGGGTCCAGAAAACCTGGAGCCTAGAACTTCTTAACCAATTGCCAGAGGCCACAAACTGCAATATATTATGCCTCCAGGAGTCTAAAGTTTTACATGTCCTTCATAGGACCCTGTAGGCTGCCAGAAAGGGAATTAATGCCCTTGAATCCCTGAGCCAGATCCTTTGGGCTCTCCCTACTCGAAAGTGTAAAGATTAACCCTCTAAACTCGGTTGATTTGGGAAACTTTCTAAGAACTTGGGCCAATTTCTACTTACTTCTCCCCATTCCCTGGTTCTAACCTTGGAGGCTATCCTATCTTTCAGGTCCCTGTCCCAACCCTATTCCAAATACCTCTCCATCGCTCAGTTCCTAGCCTCCCACATGACTCTTCCCATTCTAGATCCAACATCTCCTATTCCTCCTTACTGGGGAGATACCTATCCCGTCACAAATTACAGACCAGAGTTGCTCTGTTGGAGTTGCTTCTTTCTGGAGAAGCTAGTGTTTTCCTCTTGAACATACATTTCTCTTCCTGTTGTTTCACTTTCTAAATAACTTTTGTTCAAAAGAAATGATCTTGTTTCAATAGAAGTGATTAACCAGCAGGCCCTGATGGAGGCCAGACTGAGGAGAGGCAGGCCCTTCCTGCAGAAAACTATCCTGGTGCTGCAGAGGATGAGGATATGGTTATTTTGCCACTGGATCCTCTGCCATTTAACAGTCAACTAACATATTTTGGCTCTACTGGAGTGAAGACTAATTAAATTTAGAAAACAGGAGCTGGTGGTTCTGATGGCAGTCGGTTCCCTGGCGAGAAACAAACCAGAGAGAGCACAACCCTAGGTCCACCCCAGCATGGCATCTTCCAAAAATTGGTTTTATTAAAGCTTTAAAAAGGCTCTGTTTTTGCTCTATTGCTTAAAAGAAGAAGAATAAACCAATGTTCTTCTTGACTCAGCTGGTTTTCCTTACATTAAAAATCGTGAAAAACAGGGAAAGATGGGGGATTACACAGCTCACAGCAGCCCTTGCTGCCTTCTGGTTAGCAGATACCTGGTGTCCTCTCACCTCCTCAAACAAAGATGAGGTTATTTTAGTTTTTAAGAAGATATAAAGCAGCCCATTGCTCCATAGGAATTATCTAGAGCCTTTACAAAGAGAATCGAGGGTTTCGATGTCCCCAGAAGAATAACATGTGCCATAATTAACAAGAAGTCAGAGACCAGAGGTGAAGCTACCTCAAAATGTGGGAGGCACAGTAATGTTGTGTCATGGGAGAAGAAACTGGGTCCACCATGAAAAGCACCCATCAGATGTGATATCCTGCAGTAATCTAGTTTATTCATAAGATACTGTACACTGAACAGCTAGCTACCTTACCCTGGAGTCATAAAGGTGAGAGGAGGGAAGTGAAGTCTCTTCAAGTAGAAAATGTAGCAATGTGAAGAACATCCAAGGCATAAGAATGTCTTGCAGTGAACTTCAGTGAATGTTGTGGGTGACACTGAGTACCCTCTGGAAAGGGCCCATACACACACACACACACACACACACACACACACACACACACACACACACACACACACACACACAAAACTATCTCTAGCTTTATGATGAGACACTAAGCAGCAGTGTTGGGTAGGAAAATGGACTGGGTAGTCACCTAAGGTCACACAATGAGAGGAAGGAAGTTATTTTTTTTCTGGGAAAGTACAAAGAGGAAATTTGAGGAACATTCGAGTGGCAAGGATGGCCTTCTGGGAATTTCAGTATAGATCCTTCCCTTCAAAGTCTTGCTGCATACCCCTCAATAACTGGAAACAGGCACCTCACCCAAATGCTGATCATAGTGTCTCACACATTGTCCTGCTTTTCCTTGGGGATTTTCTGTGGATCTATGACAATGAAGACAGTCTACAGGAATGTGGCCAGGCATAGCCTCCCCTGTAAGGTGTATGTAATCAGGATCCATTTTATAGACAGTATAAGATACTCCTGTCATTAGAGACATTTGTTAGGGTCCATACTAATAGGAGAGGAGGCAAAAGAGATAGCTGGGAGTCTGGCAAACAGTTCTTTCCAGAATTAGACAGCAACCATTCAGCAGGAGTGACAGTATATTCATCATTCCCCTACCCCCAGCATTTCAGCTTTATATGCCACCACCACCAACAACAACAACTAACATCCTGCATTAAGGGGTGAACTTCTGGTAACTTTCATTTTCACCTTTAAAGGGATAGTAACATTCTTATGGCTGACCAGGGGCCATAGGGTCCCTCCTTATAGAGATTCACCTATAATGTGTGATATTTAAAGGAGATTCTGGGATATTTAAGTCCTTGCCAGAGTCAGGGAACATTTCCCCAGTTTTGCTACAGTTCGTGAAGCAGAAGTTTGGGGCTTAGGGTCTCACCCTGGAGTCCCATGCAAATGTAGTGTGGGATGAGAAGACACAAATATCTACTTTCGTAAGAGATCTGTAGGAAGGCACTGCCCTGGGTCAAAACAATTAGGTGACATTTTCTAGGGGGCATGTGAAGTCATTTTTCTAGGAATACTTTCTGAATGTTTGTTCCTTAAAACTCGGGTAGCAACTGGTTCAAAGGCCTTCAGCAGAAGCTTTGCAGGAAAGAGCCCAAATTTCTAACTCCACATCACATTGCCTGAGAGATTGAAACCCAGATCCTTTACTGCCTGCCCATAAGCTCTTAAAAGCAAGAGAAAACACAAAACAATACAGAGTTTGCTACTGGCTCTCTCACTCCCGCCTCAGATGTTTAGCTCCTTGACCAAAGGGATGACCCGACTCCCTCACATCTAAAGGTCCAAATCTAAGAGATTTTCTGGGGCTTCATCATGCAGGATCAGGGTTCTTCCCCTTTGTTTCAGAGTACTGAAATCTACCATCATTTTATTCTGGAGTATGCCTGTCCTCTGAATAAAAAAGCCATCTGGAATTTGAAAGACACCATATTTTAAACTTCAGCATAAGGTCAACTCTGGATTGATCTCCAGAACTACATTGGTGCCCTGAATATGGAGCCAGATGTAGGTCCTGAACACTACCAACTGCCCAAAAAACAAACAAACAAAAAAAGCAATTTTCATGTACTCAGAAATGAACTAATAAAGATATAATATTAAATTACAGACAAGTCCACTTGGTTACATTATGACATGTTTTTTTAGGTAAAGCCAATGTTTATGTTATATGTACTAAATTTTTGTTATTTTTATTATCGTTTTTATACGTTAATTTTTCAGTTTATTCTTCAGAATAAAATATGTAAAAGAATTAATAATATAATCAATAAAATTATCTTTACATAAAGAACAAGAATGACACAAAAGTTTCTGAATACAAAATAAACAATATATATTTCAGTCAATTCTAAAGGTTATGATAAAAAAATTAGAGAAATACTAATATCATTTCTTGGTCCTTGATAGATGCAAGAGGAGTAATTATTAAATTATCAAGGTACCAGATGGAGAGGACAAACTGATATGTAAAGAATGACTTATTTCTTCTCCAATCTCTTGTCAGAGCCTTCATCAGATTTTGAAGTTCCCAAATAATCCAACAAAATATAATCCAATAAAACAAAACCAAATCATATAGTAATCAAAAAGACTGTTTAAAATAGCCAGAGAGAAAAAAATTTTAATGACATTCCTTCAGTAACAGGATTACATACATAGTGCTTAAAAGTTAAACAGAGAAAAAAAGATAGAAAGGAAAACAAAGGGAAAAAGAAGAGAGAGAGAATCTGCCATTAAAGCAGGGTGGTAATGGTTATAGGAGGGAAACTGGGGACATTGGAAATGAATACTAGTGAAAGAACAGGTGTTGGAACATTGTATGACTTCAACTCAGCTATTAGCAACTTTTAACTTTATTTCATGGTGTTAAACATATATATATATATTTATAAAATGAAGAAATGATATTTTATGCACAAGGAAAACATAATAAGTATCATGAAAGATCTTTTAGATAACATAATACACAATACAAAAAACTGGATGATATATTCAAAGCACTGCATAAATTACTTCCAACCTAGAATTCACTATCCTGCAAAATGTCCATATCGACTTTATTTGCTTTCATTACAGAAGGTATTTATTGAAAGTTAAATTATTAGTTAGGAAATTGTCACATGTGACAATAAATTGTATCATCTGTCTTTATTAACTCAAAGATGTGGTGATTAGCTTGATTAGAGCAAGCAGGAAACATATTAACTGGGAATTTTGAGTAGGGCCTTCAAATGTAGATAAAATAAAGTTTGAGGAGTCAACTCATATGAAGAATGAAATGGTAACTTGAAAAGAACATAAATTTGCTATTCAGAAAAGACAATTGCACTCTAATATTTATAAAAAACACTATTCACAATTAGCAAATCAGGAAACAACTAAAGTGTCTAAGACACACGACTGGATAAACAAAAAATATTGCAAATATAAGAATAGAAAATGATGCAAATTTTTTGTTACCTGACTGAGTTCAGAGAGTATCTTGCTGAGTAAAGTTAGTCAGAGGTGAAGAACCAACACCAAATGATATTTCTCATATTTGGAATACAAAGAAGAAGTAGGAAAATAACAAATGTCCAAAGGTAATAAAAACTGATAATTGGTCTTTAGTATGACTCTTACCACAAGGGAGGATGGTGAGTGAAGGGAGGAGGGTAATGGTGGAGAAAAGTGAACACTAGTGGAGGAAATGCTATTGAAACCCTATTGAAATGCCTGAAATCCTATCATTAATAGTATTGTAAATATTAGTGCCCATATTAAAACACCTCACTATAAATAACAGTATTGTAAATCCTGATACCTAAATAAAAATGGTTAAAATATGGTGGCGCAGCGGTAGGGTGTTTGCCTTGCACTCATCTGACTTAGGATGGTCTGCGGTTGGATCCAGTGGCGTCCCATATGGTGCCCCAAGCTAGGAGCTATTTTTGAGTAATAGCCAGTAGTTACTCCTGAGCATCACCGTATGTGTCCCCCAAGGCCCCCCCAAAAAGAAAAGAACATGGGTTCTAGCTACACCTTCAAGAAGAAATCGATCATCTGGTGTTTTGGATGGTTATACACCTGGGTCACCTGCTCTGGGAGATACAACATTACTAACATATACATGGAAAACATTAATCTACAGGTGAATGAAGAAATGCTTGCCAAGAATTCGAAAGATTTGGTTCATTCACCAGGTGAAAATATGTTGCCTATAACCAGGGAAAAAGAGCAAGAGAGAGAGTAATTGTGTTTTTTAATGCCTTTATGAATAGGAGAGATATTGAAAGAACTTTGAAAAATTTAAATGGAAAAATGACAATGTCTTTTAAAATGAAGCTGGGTTGGGGTAAAAGTGTACCTATCCCTCCACATATTACATACATTCTGCTTTCCATGATGGAGTGCATGTTCCCCTTGACACCCACCAGGAATGCCTTTCAATGCCCAGTCTAGGGAGAACTTAAAGAACCCCATGCTCCCATGTTACCATCACCCCCAAACAAAGTGGTTATCACAACAGAAAGAAATTTGCTCACCCTGATATATTGAATGACAGAGTCTATTGTATGTGAAGGGCCCATATTTGGAATTATGATTATGAACAGAAGAATCAACAATCCTATGTTAAGCCTCTTCTATACAATGGAATACCATGCAGCTTTTAGAAAAAAAATGAAGTCACAAAATTTATTATACATGGATGGATTTGGAGAATATTGTGTTGAGTAAAATATGTTAGAGGGAGAGAGATAAGCACAGAATAGTCTCACTCATATGTGGGATTTAAGAAAATAAAAAAACGGTATAATAATAACACCCAGAGTTAATAACACCTCAACAATAGAGATGAGGGCAGAAAGGACAAGCCGTGATATGAAGTTTATTACAGAGTGGTAAGTACAGATAGAAAAATAATTACACTAACAGCTACCATGACAACGATAAAGAAATACAATGCTTGTCTTAATACAGGCGGGGGTGGGGGAGAGAAGAAAATGGAGAGACTGTCGTGGTGGGAAAGTTGAATTGGTGAAGAGCAATGTGCATTTTATGGCCAAAAACCAATAATAAACTTGTTTGTAACCATGGTGCTTAAATAAAATATTATTTATCTAAAAGTAATAATAAAAATTAAAAAAGAAAACCAGACACAAATTTAACTAGATTTCTAATAAAATCTGAACAGAAAGAAACAATGTGTTACATTAGTGATATTAGGTCACCTATGAAGTCAAGTGTGAGTTGTAATAAGTTTTAGAAATTTTGTCAGATGATACCAACATGATCTGAAAATATCCACAGAGAAATTAGTTATACATAGAAAATGTGCAATTCAATGACACACTCTCTTCATACCCTTAGGAGAATTCCAGCTACTTAAGCTTTACCAACATGTGTTGTTTAAATATAAAGTCAAGACTATAATCTTAAATGTCAATATAATGTTATAAAACTATTGCTATTATTTGAGTTATCATGATTTATAGGACAGTTTAGAATCAATCCTGCTAGACCAAAGTCTGGCTAACAAATGATAAAATAAAATTTGGTTCCTTTAAAGAAGGAACCAAACCACTAAGTAATTGTTTGATTCAAAAATAATAATTTATTAGATGTAACATTTTTCATGATTTGAATTACAGCTTCAAATATTTGTCTAAACATTTTCTTTAATAATACACAAAATATTTGAGGACCTTTAGATGTCTCTTAATTATTTTCCCTGAATTCTAAGAATTTTTGTGGTAAATACGTATGTATTGCTTTATATATTTAGTATCTATAATCTGGAAACCTGAAGCTTACTTTGTCTGTTTATTTAACTGTTTATTTCTAAAAACATAAATTAAAAAATGTATGTTAGGTTTAGTTGCACATCATACATTCTAGCAACTATTATCAGTTTATTAGTATCATAGTATCATTTAATAATAGATTATCTATTACATAATATTTTAATTTATATTCATTCTATAGTTTAGGATTCATGTGCTTGCAAATATATTAATTTTACTTTGAACGTCATAATAATTGTTTGTGTATTGTTCTTATTTTTGTTGATTTTAAGTTCCCACTGGTAAGTTTCACTATGACATTTATACAAACTGAACATAATTAATATTTATGTTTACAATATAGGCTGGATCTTATTATTTTAATGAGGTCCACAAGCAATGCTCAGAAAGCCCAGTGGCCACTTTAGCATATATTTAACTATATCTTAATTTTACTTCATTGAAATGGGATAGAACAAACTATAGCCAATTAATGAATTATTTTGTTTGCTTCCACATTTTAGCTATTATCATTAATGCTTTATTTTGGTATTAGTTCATATCTAGAAATGTGATTACTCAGAAAATGGGTAGTCCAATCTAATTTCTTTAAGAAGTTCCATACTGTTTTCAAAAATCGTTGCACCATATTGCATTTCTACAAACAATGAATCAGGGTTTTCTGTTTGTTTGTTTCATTTTTTTTTATCCACAGCCTCACCAAATGTATTGATGTATGTTATTTCAAAGCACGTGATTTTTTTTATCTTATTATGATTTTTAAAATGCATTTCCTTAATAATCCATGATGATGACCTTTTCAAATGCCTATTGGCCATCTGTTTGGACAATTTTTTATGTAAATATTCTCCTGAGATCTTTAACAAGTAGTGATGATCAATTATAAAAAAAGAACAAATGTGTTAACTTTTTAATCCTATATATACAAATAAATTTAAAATAGATTAATTACTTTAATATAACTACAGAGATATAAAGTTCATAGAATTTATCACAGATAAAACATGGCATAGCATTAATGTTCAAGATTTCTTAAAGGACTCCACCCCATAAACGAGGGAGATAAAATAAGCCTTAAATTAAGTTTTGCTACTTCTCTGCCCCTAAAATTATCCTGATAATGAGTGTTCATTAGTTAGTAGTATTTTATATACTTAACATAGCTTTCTATTTTGTAAGCTTACAAATAAACTTATGAGCATATTTTTCAAAGTTATAGTTATTAAAAAAAAGACTAATTTTAAAAACCAAATTAACTCATATCCCTATGACCCAACTTAATGGCCAACATCAAGAGTTATTTTCTGAGGACAATATTTTTTTAAATAATTTTTAAGTTAGTTTATTCTTCCATAATACCAGGACATCATTTTACTAAATATTTTAATGGTTCATGACTGGTCAGATAGTACAGAGGGTAAATTCAAGTAATTTAGCCCTTGCCTTGCACATGAATGAACAGTTCTCTCCCTGACACATTGAAATAGTGCCCTTAGAATAACCAAGCATAATCCTGAGTATAGATCCTGGTGTAAACTCTGATGGATGAAGATGACTTAAAAATAACAAAAATACCAAGAAGAATAGAAATGTGTCATAGACTGGAGAGAGATGAAAAGAGTTAAGGCACTGAGATTAAGGCACTTACTTTGCATGTAATTTTCCCTGTTCAAGCCTCACCAGGCACTACTATTGTGTATTGTGAGAGAAATAGGATGCCTGTCTCAAATTCAGGCAGGAGGTCAGGGAGGAGGGAAATGAGGGGTGGGGCATTGGTGGTGGGAATATTGCACTGGTGAAGGGAGTGTCCTTTTTTTATAACTGAAACGCAACTATAAACATGTTTGTACTCATGGTGCTTAAATAAAGAGATTAATTTAAAAAATTTAAAAATATACTATAAAATATCTTGTTTTGTCTTATTTGGAAAAATGTCCAGAGTATAATTACTAAATTCCACTAGTGGTTCTCTCTTTGATATTTTTATGTGTGCATGTGGAACACCTGATTTGCTTTTTATATTGGCAAAATTGATCTACATTCCAAACAATACAGGCATAAGAATTCCCTTCATTATTATATTCTCAACAACACTGCTAATTGTTATTTTGGAAATATGTTTCCTAACAGGTATGAGATTTATCTCATTATGATTTTGATATTGTTTTCCTGGCAGTTATGATGATGAGCATCTTTTTATGTATCCACGAGCTCTTCTTTGGATAACTTTTTTGAAAATGACTTTGTTTAGTTCCGTTGTCCTTTTCTTTTTAAAACCAGACTGACTTTTTCCTTAATAGAGTATGCATTACTTGTCTATTTCAAATATTAACACTCAGTCAATAAGGGGCTGTCAATTTTTTTCTGCTTTTTTTCATCAGTTTTTATATTATTCCAGTTGCTTTTGTTGTATATCTTTCTCTATTTGTATGTCTATACTTATTTATTTCAAAATAAAAAGGTGGTCAGTTATCTAATTAGGTATTTTATTCCTGCTTAAGTAACACTAAGAAGAGCATTTGAATTCTGTATAGTGCTCTGCCAATGTTCTACTAAGAAAAGATAGATTTCTACATTAAAATTTTAAATCCATTATACCAAAGTACACTGTGCTGATTGTTTTCTATTTGAACCTACATCTATTTCTTCTCACCCTGCTACTGGCCCCAGGAGCCTGACTGGGAAGAACTGAATCAATGGATTCTTTTGCTTTCTAAGTCTCAGTTTGGTTCAACCACTGGAAAGCACTATTAGGTGATAAGTGTTAAAAGAAAGCAATTTTGGCTTATTTTCTACTGAGATCCTTCTTTATTAAGCCCCTGGAGAGTGGCTATCTTCTCTATCAGAGCCAAAAGCTCTTACTAGATTGTCTTTTCCAAACTGCTCTTTCTATCTTCTAGTAACTATTTAGCAAAGTGGTGTTAATGCCTCCCTGTGATGACTAGCCCTGGGGTTCTCCATGATCTCAGCTTAGTATTTTTCCTTAATACTCTCAACCTATTGGCAAAATCATACTTATATTTTCTTTAAATATTAGTTTTACTCTGCCTTCTTATCCTGCTGGGATTCCTGATCATAAGCTTTCACAATAACATGATGTATTACTTAGAACAAGTTCCAGTTTTACTGAATATAAAAAAGAAAAACAAAATGATTAAAACTACATTATTCATAGGACTTTATTTCTGACCTTTATTCTTATCCCAGAAATGTTTGCAAACAGGTTCTGCAGAGAATATATGAAAATCTAACACTGGTGGTCAGAATCTACACAAAAGTTACGTTAATCATTCTGAGCATAATCATGTATGTTTGCCACTCTACATCTCCCAGAAACACACTATAAATAAAATCCACTAAATTATCTTTGTTCAACATTAAAAAAACAAAAGGAAACAATGTTTATGTAGTACCTAAAATATACTAGAAATTATACATGCAACCTTTACTATGCATTTTTTATTAGTCCGCATTTCACACAAGAAAATCTTTATTCAGCAAAGGCAGCCTACTTCTGAGAGTGAAGATCCAAAGAAAACAGATTAATTTGTTTATTGATTTCACTTAGAGTAATGAAAAGACCTTCAAACCTTATGGGATAGTCTTGTTAAAGTTTCAGGAGAAATGGACCATCAGACACAATTATTGCTCTTATTCCTATTGACATGCACCATCAAGAAGAGTAATTTAGGACACCCTCAAGGTCAGTAAGAAAGAGAATTATTTCATTAGAGCTATCAAATTTATCTTAACCATTGTGTTACTCATTACACTCTAACATCCTTTTCTTAAACAAAATGAAATTAAACTTTGAATTAACTCTAGCTTCTGCTTACCAGCAGTTCATTCTTAGGAAGTGTAACTGAAACATAACAGTTTAAGTAACATGAAAATAGTGTTATAAAAATAAATAACAAGTTCATATATAATATTTTACTCTCCCATTAATAATAATTGACATTTGTTTTCAATATTTTTGGAGGGGGCCTATTAAAACACATCTGGCTCTGCTCAGGGCTTGCTCCAGGGACCATATGTGGTTTTGTGGATTTAAATAGGTCAGCTGGGTTCAAGGCAATACTCTTAATATCTCTGTATAGTTTTAAGCAATAGTATTTGAAAAGTTAGGCTACCAAATATGAAACTGAACTGATTAATAATTTAATGCTATAAAAAAGCCAACCATATAGGAACCTGTTTGTTATCTCTTCTATAAGCCAATCCTTCTACTTAACTCATGCATTTTTTGGTAAATGTAACTTCTTCTTAGTTTTATATAAAGTATATTTTTAATGCAACCATGCAATACTTTCAAATTTTGAAGAAAATTCCAATATACCTATTTTAACTAAGAAAATCCCTGGAAAATTCCAAATCATTAGCCTAGAAAATAGTCCTTTCTAATAAGTACAATTTTAAAATAAGAAATAAATCCTGTACTCTTTGTGTTTAGATTTTGATCATTTTAATTTAAAAGTGTAAAAAGTCGAACTATGTCTGAAATGCAGAATAGTAATCTGAGAAAGCATTGGAGTAGGATTTAATATACTTATGAAATTTATGTCTAATATTTAAACTCTTAAGAGAACACATTCATTTGTTAAGTGCACATCTGTTTCATTTATTTTTGTAACTTTTATATTTAACATGTAAGATCATAAAAGATAGCAATTTACACATTAGAAAAAATTTCCATCTAGGACAAATATAAGGTTACATTAAATTTAGCTTCAACATTAAGAACATAAGCTTTAAAATGAAGGGAAAATAAAAATTACTTTCTTTTTCTTGTTTTTTGGGGTCCACACCCAGTGACACTCAAGGGTTACTTCTGGCTATGCACTCAGAAATCACTCCTGGCTTCAAATCGAATAATGATCCATACTAGGCTAGCATTGCAAATGGCCTTACCGCTCTGTGCCACCACTCTGGCCCTAAAATATTACTTTTATAATATTTTTGAAGAAAATCCCAAGAATGTATTGACTATTCAATAAGTTATACTAATTTTCTACAATATCATTCAGAAAATAGAAATAAAAAATAATTTATATCTTATTATGTAAGGCTAAAATTGCTCTATTAATGGGTACAATCAAATACCAAGGAATAAAAATCACAGACCAATTGCTCTCATACAATACATGCAAAATTTTTCAACCACATAATTTCATATTTAATCCAGAGTATCAAAATCATTAAACACCATTAATAAGTAGAATGTTTCTAGGTGTGCAATATTGGTCCAACATCTAGAAATCAACTACTATAACCTTGCACATAGATATATTAAAAGTGAGAAAGTATAGTTTAATAATAGATACAGAAAAGCCTTTGAAAAAAATCTAACACAAATTTATGATTAAATTTTCTTTTAATTTTTGGGCCACAACTAATGATGCTTAGGGATTACTCTTTACTATACACTCAGAAATCGCTCCTAGCTTGGGGGACCTTATGGCATGCTGGGTGATCAAAACGGCTGTCCATCCTAGGTCAAAACCCTACCACTGCACCACAGCTCCAGCCCCTAATTTTTTTTAAGTTTATTTAAAGAAAATACATCACATAGTTAACATAGTTGACCATAATATATTTGTTTCTAATAAGTAGAAGCAAAGTTATTAAAAACACATAAAAAGAAAAAATAAAATGAAATAGAATAAAGTGTTTTAAAAAAGGAAGAGAAAATATAGCAGCAAGTATATTTGTGAAAATCATTGTATTTTCAATGAAGTAATTAATACAGTGGCAGAAATTCTTGTTGTTAGCTCTTGTTAGAACAAATAAGCTCTTGTTAGCTGTCCATTCAGTTACATTATTATGTTACTGAAGTTTTGTCAGGTCAGTGTCCTAGAAGGGAAACTTTAGAGGTTTGATGAGGCAGAGCCATCAGGTACTGATGATCCTGGGTGATGGAGGCAACAGGCATGACTCTGGCAGGGCAGGATCTCGGCTGCCCTCTCTCCTAAGATGGTCAGCTTTCTGCTGTAGTCAAGTATACCAGTGGTTCTCACAGATTGGTTTACATTTTGTTCAAGACAAGAGTATGAACCTGGCCTGGTTCAAACAGGATCCATCTATTTATTTTTAGGGTTATATCCCATCCTTAGTCCAGAAAATCTCAGTGACTTGCTGAGCAGCAATCTAGAAGACTCTGGGTGTCAGTAAAGACAAAGACAGTCAGTAACATGACAGGTTGTCTTCTCAGGGGAGTGAGGAGGGGAAAGGGACTTCTACTTTAATTCACATATAGTCAGGTGCTCTTTTCAAGCAATAGCCATAATAAAGGTATGACCCTTACCTTTAAAAAAGGCCAAACAGCTACAGTATATTTAAGAGTGACTAGGAAACCAACCACTAAGGCAGTGGATAATTACCTAGAACTGGACCTTAGATCTAATGCTACATACAGATATTAAAGTTCTGCCATGAAAAATTACTGGTACAGAATAGAGGAGATTGGGATTAGTTTTAAAATTCAGTGTTAGTTCAAAAATTAAGAAAGGGGGGGGTTAAGTTTTAAGTTATAAATTTTATCAACTTAGAAGCTGCATCTATAAGGCCTAAGCAATGGTATACAGGGCCAAGAACTCACATGAGCAGTCAGAACCCGTGTTCTTGTAAGATGAGCTATGTCTTCTTGAAAGCCACCCCACATGGAAAGACTAAGACCATAATCAACAGCAGCTGCTATGAAAGTCTCATTTTTGCTGTACTTCGAGTCTTGACATCTACAGTGGAATATTATGCAGCCATCAGGAGAGATAAAGTCATGAAATTTTTCTATATGTAGGTTACATGGAATCTATGATGCTGATGAGTTAAATAAGTCAGAGGGAGAGAGATAGACACAGAATAGTCTCAATCATCTATGGGTTTTTAAGAAAAATTAAGGACATTATTGTAATAATACCCAGAGACTATTAATAGAGATGAAGGCCAGAAGGACCTGTTAACAATAGAAAGCTCACCACAAATGGTGGTGACTTCAGTTAGGGAAATATTTATACTAACAACTATCATGGCAATATTTTTAATAAATTATCTTTATTTAAACACCGTGATTACAAATATAATTGTAGTTGTATGATTACAGTCATGTAAAGAACACTCCCCTTCACCAGTGCAGGATTCCCACCACCAATTTCCCGGATCTCTCCTCCCCACCCCACCCACACTTGTACTCGAGACAGGCTTTCTTTTTCCCTCATTCATTCACATTGTTATGATAGTTTTCAGTGTAGTTAATTTCTCTAACTGCAGTCATCACTCTATGTGTTGAGCTTCATGTCATGAGCTGCACCTACATGGGAAGATGGGGGGTATTAGGGTTGGGACTGAGGCAGTAAAATATTAGAAATGAGATTTGTAGGGCAGTATCAAGGTCACAATACAAGATGGATGTTATGGATATATAAAATATATGCATACAATACTATCAATAGGAAAACAAAGAGAAAAAAATTCCAATGACTGGCAATCTTAATGAGTGAGACAAGTAGAATGCCTGTCTCGAATACAGAAGGGGTTGGAAAGTAGTGGAGTGGGGCCATTGGTAGTGGGAATGTTGGACTAGTGGAAGGGGGTTTTCTATATCTGACTGAAATCCAACTAAACTCTTGCTTGTAATCATGGTATTTAAATAATTTATAAAAAATAAAAAAAATTCCTACCTATACATATATTTTTTGAATTTGTGTCACACCAGGTGACATTCAGGGGTTACTCCAGGCTACGCACTAAAAAATCACTACTGCTTGGGGAACCATATGGGATGTTGGGGAATTGAACTGTGGTCCATCCTGGGCAAAGCCCCACTGCTCCAGCCCCAAGATAAAAATTCTTGATCAAAGAGGAATAGAGAAGGTATTTCTCAACTTGATATAGATTAGCTACAAAATAACTTTATCTATAACATTATAAATAACATTTTCACTATAAGATCAGTTTCAAAGCAAAAATGTTCATTATTGCTACCTTTTTTCAACCTATTGCTATTTCCCAATGATTAAAATATATAGATAGATATGAAAATATTTGAAAAAATAATTAAGATGACATTATCAGTGAAAGATCAATATAAAAATTAAAATCCATTAGTATAGAAACTTTTTAGGAGGGTTTACATGCAAAATAAAATGAATTCCTATAATCAATAGTGATTAAGGGAAATTTAAAATGAAAAGCACAATAGCATTTCAGTGACTTGCAAAGACCTTGATGTTCTATTGATTGCAGAATACCAAAATGATATTGAAGTGAGCATCCTTCTATTTGACCTTACAAAGGTCAAGGTTAAAGTTAGCATAAAATATTATATTCAAGTCTAATAAAATCTTAGAAAATGAACTTCACACTTCATATCCCTAAGTCTATTTTCTGCACCATTACTTCTGCTTTAAGTTGCTTCTGTGAGAACTTAAATTTTACTTGGTACTTGACCACTTTATCATTTTTCTCTCTGCTAATTCTCCAAAGAAATCTCATTTTATTTTTTATATTTTATAATTTTCAAATTTATATCTTCCTAAATTTCATTAAATAATAAAAATGATTTTACTGAAAATTTTTATTTTAACTGAGTTCTGTTTACCTTCTTATATAGTACTTTAAAGAATTATATCATTATTTATTCTTAAATTATAATTCAGAAATATAATTTCCCTGAAAATTGGCAGATTTTACCTCTTTAATTTTCTCCTTTTTGCCTCAAGTAGCTATCTAAAGCTTTCTCTTTAGTTTAATTATATATATTGGACATGACTGAGGGGTTTCAAAGAGTGTTGGAGAAGAAAATAAAACTATGAGCAATTTTTATTTTATATGAGCAAATTTTATTGACAAAAATTAGTTTCTGTATTATCTTTTTTGAAAATTGTTAACCAGATTATATTGTAAAGTTTGGGGCAAATTTATAAGATCATGGAAATCCCACTCACTGTTACTTTTTAGTTTCAGAGAATCACTAAAATTTGCCAACATACCTTATTGTAATATTTAGCAATAAAATATGGAATAGTATCTACAAACATTTTTATCATTCCTAACCTCAACTTATTATACCTTCTTAACTCGGGGTAGTGTGGGAAATATTATATCTTTTCACATATATAAAATAAAACAGAATATTATTTTATCTGGAAATCATCAGAAAGCAATATGGAGATTAAAAATATAAGAATAGATCTTTCATCTAACCCAGTGGTACCATTCTTTGATATCTATTACCCAAAACAAAACAGCATTAATTTGAAATTTGCACACCTATGTTCTTTGCAGTAATTAGTACAGCAGCCAAGGTATAAAAACAATCTAAATGCCCAACTACTGATGAGTAGATCAATAAGATGTTGTATATATACAAATAGAGTAATATGCAATTATAGGAAAAAATAGTCAAGCTTTTATATCTGTTGTATGAAAATTTAATATTACATGTAATATTCATATTTAACATTTAATGCATTGTCTGCAGTTTATGAATTTCTGTTTTTCTCTTGAAAATAAATGTCCCCCTCCCCAATGTAGTAATCAACAGTGAAAGAAAGGTAAATGGAAAACATTTATTCAATATAAAAGATTGCTCTGAAAAAGAAAAAAAAAGAAAAAAAAAGAAAATCATGCAATTTGCATTATATGATGGAACTAAAGGGTTTCATGATCCATGGAGTGAATCAGAGAAAAGGAATAGATAACAGAATGATGTTTATCATATCTGGGACACAATAATGATGAAGTTACATAATATTGATGCAAATAAGTACCACATACAACAAAACTCTCTCTGCTTAATGAGAGAGGATTAAAAGAAGAGAACGTTGAGACTTTAATGCAGTGCTACTCAATTATATTCTGTCATGCCCCCATAGGAAGAAGAAAACATATTTGTGCCCCCCCACAACTGTAAATAGTATCTTTATTAAAAAACTTTAACCTGCAAAACAAAAATATGTAAAATAATTTGAGCCGATTTTTTGAGCAAACGTGATGTCTGTATTAATGGCTACAATGAGAACGTTTTGAAATGCATAGCTTTTTGAAGTGCGGTTTGAAGCAAGACACAGCAATTCTCAGCTCCAGAGGCATACAGAGACATAAACACGGGGCTTAGCTTGTTATGACAGTGTTTGCCGAGGTCAAATGTGCCCCTCTTTACGGAACCTCGTGCCGGGGGGGTGGGGGGGAGGGCTCCACTATTTGTGAAGCACTGCCTTAGTGGAAGCAAGGTGGTACTTTCATGACGGGTGTTGGAATGGTGAATGCTTGAATTATTATTAAAATAGTTGTAAATCACAACACCTCAATACAATTTTAAAGAGTTATGATTTTTAAGTTTTATGGCATATCTATGCCATTCTCTATTTCCTTTTATAAATATTTTTATTTCTTGTTTTAATGTTAAAAATTTTTTATTTAAAAAGACAACACTAGTCATCTTTCTCCTAAATAAGGTCCAAAACTCTAATTCCACCCTCACTGGGATAGCTAACAATAACATCTGGTTCAGATTATTTACTCTTAGTTATCACTCATTAACATGTATAAACAAACATGGTAATTTGTTTGTTTCACCAAAATAAAAGAATATACTGTAATTGCTTCCTTTTCATAAAAAGTGTTATTTGGACAACATATTTACAAATCAACAAATAGATATCTATTTTTTAAGTATTAAGAGACTGTTTAAAATAATGCCTATTCCTGCTCATTCTAATGGAGCAAATGTTCGTTGGCAAAGCTTAGATTCTTTTTTAACATTTAAAAAATTGTGTTTGCCCTGAAATGAGTAGCAGAGTAGTAAGTTAAAAGACTCCTGATTTAGAGCATGGATTATATTAACTTTTTATCCAGACAATAAACAAGGGAATTTTACAGTTGTGAGAATAAATAAAAGAGTAGCAAATGTTAGAATGGCTAAGCCTACATTCCTGAAGTATTCAGCATTTTATAGCTTTCTGCTGGATTTCTTACTGCTAGCATACCTGAAGCTTTCCCCGACTGCTAGTCAGTTTGACCTCAGCACAGTATGATAACAAATGAGCATCTCTTTCGCCTAGAGCTCTCTTTACGCAATGACAAAGGAGATGGTTTATTATATTTTCAGTTCCCTTGACATTAAGGTACATGTTCTATATTATTGCTTATTGCTCCTGGTGGAATAAAGTCTCACTTGCTCAAAATGAAAACTAGCCCGAAATTATACATTTTCTTATCTTGTTTTCTTCTCACTCCTAGTGAGTATAATTTTTCTGCTCAATAATCTTTAGAGTTTTCTTTCTTTCTTTTTTTTTTTTTTTTTTTTTTTTTAGGATTTGTTCTACACACAGTGGTGCTTGAGATTATTCCTAGCTCTGCTCAAAGGGAACACTCCTAGCAGGTGTACATTGGACCTGGGTCAGCTTCTTGCAAAGCAATCACCCTACCCAAAGTACTATTTCTTCAACATTCAATGATATTTACTTAGGACCTAAATAAAAAAAATAAACTTGGCTAGTATCTATTTTTATATAAACCTTTCTAAAGAGGATCATTAGATAAATACAAGTCAATTTTATATTCTATATATAGATATTGTTTGATAATTTAATTTTTTTCAGAACTTCATAACTTCCCACTAGCAATTGGATTTTAAACTGTGTAGACCAAATATATATATTAAATGTCTAAGTATATATACTTTGTTATGGGGAGGTCTGAGTTTGATCAGAGCACTGTTTTTCTAAGAAGAAACAGTTTTTCTCTCCCAATCTCTCTCTCCTTCTCTCTCGAAGGATTGAATGGAGCTATCATATATGATTCTGAAACAAACAGAAAATTTAATGGTATAACAATTGATGTTTTGCTGTATCAAGATACTGATATCATCGTTGGCAAGCGAGAATCAAGTTATCTCTACTTAAGATTATCACAATATGTTCTGTTCTACTATATAAATATAAAAATGATTAAAATGTTATATTGTTCTGTCTCCTGAAATTCTCCTGAGAAGGCCAAGAAAGATCCAGCAAAAACTGTCTCCTAGAAACTCCACAGCAGCCAGGGGCTCCAGAAAAGTGTGGCTGCTCTGCTTAACTTTGCAGCCAAGTGCTTTTTCCAATTAATGAACCATATCATAACACACAGAAAAAAATCACACTACAAACGTGACAAGGGAGAAACATTGTAGGCAAATACCATGCACAAAAAATGAAGATGATAGTTCTAATAACCTCAAATATACCAGCCACCTGATTAATCTCTCAGATAAGAAGTTTAGAATAGAAATTAAAGAAAGCATAGATCAAATTGAATAGAACACAAAACTCCAAACTAAAATAATGGGTCTGAAAAATACAATAGATATACTGAAAACCTCAATGGAGAGCATCTCCAACAGGGTAATAGCAGCGACGACAGAATCAGTGAACTGAAAAATGAGATGCAGAAAAACTCCATTCAGTGAAAGAGATTGGTAAAGAACCTTAAAGCAAATGATCAAATAATGGAAAAAGTACTCAAAGAATGTGAACAGATTAAAATAGAAGTCTTCAATAAACTCAACAGAAACAACATAAGAATCATTGGAGTCACAGAGGGCCCCAGGAGGAAGATCCCCTGGAATAATCAACAGTCAAAGACATCATTACAGAGAAACTCCCAGAGCTAAAGGCTGCATGCAAACAAATCCTCCATGCCTGAAGAGTACCAGCTAAAAGAGACCTTAAGAAAAGCACCCCAAGACATATCCTAGTCACAATATCCCTGATGAATGAGGATACAAAGATCTTCAAGAAAATCCTAGCAATTATGATCCAATGCATCATCAAGAAGATCATCCACTATGACCAAGTAGGTTTAACCCCAGGAATGCAAGAATAATTTAATATCCGTAAATCTATCAACATAATACAAAACTTCAACAGCAAGAAAAAAAAACACATGATCATATCAATAGACTCAGAGAAAGCATTTGATAAGATCCTACACCCATTCTTGATCAAAACTCTCAGCAAGATGGGAATGAAAGGAATCTTTCTCAATCTAGGTAAAGCCATCTTTCACAAGCCAATGGCAAATATTATCCTCAATGGAGAAAACGTAAAAGCCTTTCTGCTAAATTCTGGTACAAGACAAGGTTGTCGCTCTCATCACTCCTCTTCAACATAGTACTGGAAGGGGCCGGTGAGGTGGCACTAGAGGTAAGGTGTCTGTCTTGCAAGCACTAACCAAGGAAAGATCACGACCGCGGTTCAATCCTCTGGTGTCCCATATGGTCCCCCCTAATCCAGGGGCAATTTCTGAGTGCTTAGTCAGGAGTAACCTCTGAGCATCAAATGGATGTGGCCTGAAAAACAAACAAAAAAATGTCACATAGTACTGGAAGTACTTGCTATAGCGATCATCAAAAAGATATCAAGGGATCCAGATAGGAAAGAAAGAAGTCAAGCTCTCACTGTTTGCAGATGACATGATACTCTACTTAGAAAACCCTAAAGCAGGGGTCTCAAACTCAATTTACCTGGGGGCCGCAGGAGGCAAAGTCGTGGTGATCCTACTACAAAGTCAGTAGTAAGCCTTGAACATTGGGGAGCGTGACCCATACAACTAAAACAGAATAAAACAAACAAACAAACAAAAAGATTTCTCTAGGGCAGGGTCACAAAACATTGTACAAAGGGCCGCAAATGGCCTGTGGGCTGCGAGTTTGAGACCCCTGCCCTAAAGACTCAACCAAAAAGCTTCTAGAAACAGTAGATTCATATAACAAGGTGGAAGGCTACAATTAACACACAGAAATCAATGGCCTTATTATACAACAATACTGATAGGGAAGAGATGGACGTTAAGAAGGCAATTCTATTCACAAACTCAAATATCTTGGAATCAACCTGACCAAAGATGTGAAGGACCTATACAAAGAAAACTACAAAGCCCTGCTCCAAAAAATAATAGAAGACACACAGAAGTGGAAACACATACGGTGCTCATGGATTGGCAGGATTAACATCATTAAAATGGCAATACTCTCCAAAGCATTATACAGGTTTACTGCGATCCCTCTAAAGACACCCATGACATTCTTGAAAGAAGTGGATCAAACACTTATGAGGTTCACCTGGAACAATAAACACCCTCGAATAGCTAAAGAGCTCCTAGGGAAAGGAAATATGGGAGGCACTACTTTCCCCAACTTTAAACTGTACTACAAAGCAATAGTTATCAAAACAGCATGGTATTGGAATAAAGACAGACCCTCAAATCAGTGGAATAGGCTTGAGTTCTCAGAGAACGTTCCCTAGATATACAAGCACCTAATTTTTGACAAAGGAATAAGAAATCCTAAGTAGAGCAGGGAAAAGCTTCTTCAACAAATGGTGCTGGCAGAACTGGGTAGCCACTTTCAAAAAAACGAACATAGACCTCCAGTTAACATTATGTACGAAGGTAAAATCCAAATGGATTAAAAACCTTGATATCAGACCTGATACCATAAGGTATATAGAACAACACATAAGGAAACCACTCCATGACATTGAGACTAAAGGCATCTTCAGGGAGCAAACTGCACTTTTCAAACAAGTGGAAGCAGAGATAAACAGATGGGAATACATTAAGCTGAGAAGCTTCTGCACCTCAAAAGAAATAGTGCCCAGAAGACCCACAAAACGTGTGGGAGAAACTGTTCACACAATACCCATCAGATAAGGGGCTAATATCCAAAATATACAGGGCACTGACAGAACTTTACAAGAAAAAAACATCTAATTTCATCAAAAAATGGGGAGAAGAAAGGAACAGACACTTTGATAAAAAAAGAAATGCAAATGGCCAAAAGACACATGAAAAAATGCTCCTCATCACTAATCATCAGAGAGATTCAAATAAAAACAATGATGAGATACCATCTCACACCACAGTGATTGGCACACATCACAAAGAATGAGAACAATCAGTGCTAGTGGGGATCCCACTGGTGGTGGGAATGCCATCTAGTCCAACCTCTATGGAAAGTGATATGATTACTCCAAAAATTGGTTGAGCTTCCATTTGACCCAGCTATTCCACTTGTAGGAATATAGCCTAGGAACACAAGAGTACAATACAAAAATCCCTTCCTCACATTTATATTTATTGCAGCACTATTCACAATAGCCAGGCTCTGTAAACAACCAAGATGCCCTTCAGGGGCCGGCATGGTGGCGCTAGAGGTAAGGTGTCTGCCTTGCAAGCACTAGCCAAGGAACGGATCGTGGTTTGATCCCCCGGCGTCCCATATGGTCCCCCAAGCCAGGGGCGATTTCTGAGTGCTTAGCCAGGGGTAACCTCTGAGCATCAAACTGGTGTGCCCCCCCCCAAAAAAAACAAAAAATAAAAAAAGAAAATAAAAGATGCCCTTCAACAGACGAATGGCTAAAGAAACTGTGGTACATGTATACAATGGAATATTATGCAGCCATCAGGAGAGATGAAGTCATGAAATTTTCCTATACATAGATGTACATGTAATCTATCATGCTGAGTGAAATAAGTCAGAGGGAGAGATATAGAAGCAGAATAGTCTCATCTATAGGTTTTAAGAAAAATAACAGTCATGTTTGCAACAATCCTCAGAGACAAAGACTGGAGGGCTAGAACTTTCAGCACATTTCAAGAAGCTCACCACAAAGAGTGGTGAGTGCAGTTAGAGAAATGACTACACTGAGAACTACCATAACCATGTGAATGAATGAGGAAACTGGAAAGCCTGTCTAGAGTACAGGTGGGGGTGGGGTGGGGTGGAGGGAGATTTGGGACATTGGTGGTGGGAATGTTGCACTAGTGAAAGGGGGTGTTCTTTACATGACTGAAACCTAATCACAATCATATTTGTAATCAAAATATTTAAATAAAGATATTAATAAAAAAAACTCTCAGCAAGAT
The DNA here is from genome assembly GCF_024139225.1 of Suncus etruscus. Taxonomy (NCBI): domain Eukaryota; kingdom Metazoa; phylum Chordata; class Mammalia; order Eulipotyphla; family Soricidae; genus Suncus; species Suncus etruscus. The sequence goes on along the minus strand of NC_064852.1, from coordinate 139,004,346 downwards.
GGGAATGAAAGGAACTTTTCTCAATATAGTTAAGGCTATCTTCCACAAGCCAATAGCAAATATTATCCTTTATGGAGAAAAAAATCTTTCCTCTATAATCTGGTACAAGACAAGGCTGTCCTCCCTTACTACTCCTATTCACCATAGTACTGGATGTACTTGCTATAGTGATTATGAAAGAAAAAGATATCAATTGCCTCAGGATAGGAAAGGAAGAATCAAGCTCTCACTGTTTTCAGATGACATGATACTATTTTTAGAAAACCCTAAAGACTCCACAAATAAGCTCCTAAAAACAATAGATTCATATAGGAAAGTGGTGGGCTACAAAATTAGCACGCAAAAATCAATGGCCTTCTTATACACGAATAATGATAGAGAAGAAATGTTCATTAAGAAGACAACCCCATTCACATTAGTGTCAAATAAGCTCAAATATGTCTGAAGAACCTATTGAAATAAAATTACAATACCCTGCTTCAAGAAATAAGAGCAGACATGCAGAAATGGAAACAAATACCCTGCTCATTGATTGGCAGGTTTAAATATCATTAAAATGGCAATACTCCCCAAAGCATTGTACAGATTTAATGTGATTCCTCTAAAGATACTCATGACATTCTTCAAAGTAGAGGAGCAAATACTCCTGAAATTCATTTGGAACAATAAACACCCACAAATAGCTAAAGCAGTCCTTGGGAAAAAGAATATGGGAGGTATTACTTCCTCCAATTTTAAATTGTATTACAAAGCAATAGTTATCGAAACAGAGATGTTTGGTATTGGAATAAAGACAGATCCTTAGTTCAGTGGAATAAGCTTGAGTATTCAGAGAATGTTCAGACGTACAATCATTTAATTTTTGATAAAGGGACAAGAAATCTAAAATTGAGCAAGGAAAGCCTCTTCAACAAGTGGTGTTGGTAGAACTGGTTAGCTACTTGCAAAAAAGCAAACACAGGTCCACAACTAACATCATGTACAAAGGTAAAATCCAAATAGATTAAAGACCTTTACATCAAACCTGAATCCATAGGATATATCAAACAACACATAGGTAAAACAGTTCATGGCATTGAGATGAAAGGCATCTTCATGGAGGAAACTCTCCAAACAAGCCTAAGCAGAGTGATAAACAGATGGGAATATATTTAGATGAGAAGCTTCTGCACCTCAAAGGAAATGGTGCCTAGGATACAAGAGCCACCAGTGAATGGGAAAAATTATTACTCAATACATATCAGATAAGGGGCTAATATTCAAAGTATTACAAGGCACTGACAGAACTTTACAAAAAATTCTAATTCCATTAAAAAATGGAAAGAAGTAATGAACAGACATTTTGTCAAAGAAGAAATACAAATGGCCAAAAAAATGAAAAATTTTCCTCATCACTAATCATCATGGAGATGCATATCAAAGCAAATATGAGGTACCATCTCACACCACATAGATTAGAGTACATCACAAAGAAAGAGAACAAGCTGTGCTGGCGGGGATGTGGAGAAAAAGAACTCTTATTCACTGCCGGTGGAAATTTCATATAGGCCAGACTTTATGGAAAACATTCTGAGGATTTCTCAAAAAAAAAAAAAAAAAAGACAAACAAACCCTAAAATTGAGCTCCCATATAATCCAGCTATACCACTCCTAGGGATATATCCTAGGAACACAAAAATACAGTTCAAGATTCCCTTCCCCACACCTATATTCATTGCAGTGCTATTTACAGTAGCCAGACTCTGGAAACAACCAAGATGCCTTTCAACAGAGGACTAGCTTAAGGAACTCTGATACATATAAACAATAGAATATTATCCGCCGTCAGGAGAGATGAAGTCATGAAATTTTCTTATACATGCATGTACATGGAATCTATTATGCTAAATAAAATAAGTCAGAGGGAGGGAGAGATAGACACAGAATAGTCTCATTTGTCTGTTTTTTTTTTTAATGTAAAGACATTATTGTAATAATCCCAGACACAGTAGAATTAATGGTTGGAAGGCCCTGCTCTAGATATGAAGTTCACCACAGAGTGGTGAATGCTTTTAGGGAAATAACTGAACTAACAATTAGCATGACAATGTTAATGAATGAGAGAAGTAGAATGCCTGTCTCAAATACAGGCAGGGGTGGGGGAGGAGGTAGGACAGCGGCACTGGTGAAAATGTTGTACTGGTGAAGGGGGGTGTTCAGTTTATGACTGAAACCCAATTGCAATCACGCTTGTAATTATGGTGCTTCAATAAAGATTAAAAATATTATATTGCAAATATTTTCATGTTTGAAAAATCATCTTAATAGTTTATATTAATAACTGTCATGAAATTTTATAAAATCTATATATCATTAGTGTGTTTTTATATGTTCAATTAAAATTTGAATCAGTGTCATTATTCTCTTGAAGCAAGAGTTCTTTGGAGGGGGAATGCAAATTAATTTATAACTGTTTCAGTAGACTCTGAGAGTTGAATTTGTTTATTGAATATAAGGAGGAGAAAGATGCAGGGTACTTTTTATAGTATCAATGCCCCAGAGTAATGGTATACAAACAACCTGAGATTGGGTTACTCATAGTCACCTTGCCTAAAAGATCAGATTAGTAGAAGATCTGATATACAGTATGAATAGTAAATATTTATTATCATTGCGTTCCTAGGATAAATAGATGAAAGGAAGAATAATATCAATCCATAAATAGAAAAGTCAATGATATATTTCTCAGTACTTAATTTGCTGACTCTGTAAAAACAAATTCTTATTACTGAACTATTCAAATTAAAATTATTCTGCAAAAGTGTTTGTAGAATATATATTATCTACAGAGTAGAAGTATTTCTAAAAAACGAAATTCAAGAGTGTTCTTGTTTCTTGGAACTAACTAGATTCCACATTTTATCGTGTAGCTATAGAATTTTAATATTCATAATATTGTAATTATTGAACTTATAACTTAGTCATTATTGTATAATAAAATTTTTAACAATTTATAGCCTCTAATTTTAAAGTAACTAGGGAAAGTTTAATAATCTAAAATTAAACGATTAAAGTTTAAAACAAAGCAGAAGTACTCTAGTAGAAATTAAAGAATTTAGTCTCATTAGAAATCTGATATGGATTACTTTGCAATTTTAAGATTTATGTGTAGCTCTAATTTTATTCATTAGGTAAATTAGAATTTATTGCATGATGCAGGGCTTAAAAATGAATTTTTTGTCAAAAACCTTTGATAAGTTTTATGCATTATTTTATTTTGTTCATAGTCCATGTATATTAGATTTTAGCAAAACTGCTTAGAAAATTAAGGAAAGAAATTAAATTACACTCATTATCATGTATTAGGCATATAAATATCCAATTAATAAGCAAAGTATAAATACACATTTAGAATATTTTTTATTAATGTTTGCTCTTGTGTCACATGTTCTGATTGAGTTGAATTGTTTTCTTTGAGTAGCTAAAAGATATATTTATATATTTTTACATAGTTTATTTCCTTATATTTACCATGCATATACTAAATAAGTTGTACTCCTAGTGTATGGTTTTAAATATGTATTATTATTCTACTACTCTTTATGTTCAGTGACAATGTTCTATCACAGCATTGTGATAGAAGGAAGGTGGGAAAAGTGAACAGTATATGCTCAGTAGAATAAGCTTGAGCTGGGCTACAGAGGCTGCATGCCACTAGAAAAAATAATTCAGGAAATAAATACAAAATAGTTCCAAAGTGGAAAGACAGCATGAGATAATAAAAATGCAGGTGTGCTTGAGGCATAATTGAGAAACAGTGATTGCATGCATTTGTATGAAATTAGGACTAAAAGATAAACTGAGAGATGCTCTGTTTAAAACACTTTAACACAAAAATTTGTCTAAGTGATCATAATCAGTGAGAAAATATATAGAAATCTTATTTTACTGATGGATGCACAGCCTAGATTTTTAGCACAGCCCTTCACAGCCAGAGAAGTTATGCAACTCGATTCACTCGTTAGTTCCCAATGGTCCTTTTCTGGCATGGATTAGAAGACACAGTGATTATGTAACTCTATGATGTGAAAATTTGACAGCTCTCCTAAAGTCCTTTTTTGGTACTGTATTTTTTAATGGCTCTACTTTACCAGCTGGCAAGACATTAGGAATATCTTTAAGTTAAAAACATTCTCATTTCCTTTAAGTCATTAGTTTTTGGTGTAAGACATCGCAAGCCAAGACCTCATGCTGAGGACATCTGCATCTGAGCATTGTAAAGCAGCCTTGACTCACTACAGAACTTAGTTCAAAACTGCCTGCACTGATTTTCATGAATGTAAAGTATTGGTTGTTCTTTTTCTTTTTTCTCAATCTAATGTTTCTATTTGATGGGCCTTCAGGCTGTCATGTAAAGTTGGTTGACTATCATCTATCTATCTACCTATCTATTTACATATCCACCTGCCTATCTATTTATGAATCAACCTATCAATTTATAGATCTATCCATACTCTATCATATATCTATTTACTTATCTATTTTCTATCCATATATCTATTTATATTTCTATCTCTACATATCTACTCATCTATGAGCATCTATCTTTATGAACATCTCTATAAACCTATAGACATATACAATGAGAGATGCTCACAAAGAAAAATGAAAAAGTGAATTAGTTGAATTAAAGATTGGATTTAGAGAAAACCTTGATATCATTTCTCCAGGTATAATTAGTTCATTTTTTTTTTTATTTTGGACCACACATGGTGAAACTCTGGCTATGCGCTCAGAAATCACTCCTGGCTCAGGGAACCATCTGAGATGCTGGAGTATCGAACCACAGTCTGTCCTTGGGTCAGCTGTGTGCAAGACAAAGGCCCTACTACTATGCCATCGCCCCAGCCCCTAATTAGTTAATATTTTACAGAAGCAAGTGCATATGGCACCTGGATGGATTTGAAATGGGGAAAAGGCGCTAAAACAAGCTCAACATGACAACTTAATATTATACCTTGAGTCATAAGTTATTATACTTAAATGTTAAACTTTAGAAACCTTTCTTTTATTGATCATGAGAATTTGGATTATTGGACCACTTTTAAATGGTAAAATAATTTGCTCTAGTATCTTTGCCTTCTTCGCATAATATATGAAAAACTTTAAGCCTATTAGAAACTCTAAATGTCATAGTACTGTTCATAACTGTTTAACGACAGTTTCTCACAAGACACATAAATTTTTTTTTGGTTTTTGGGCCACACCCGGCGTTGCTCAGGGGTTACTCCTGGCTGTCTGCTCAGAAATAGCTCCTAGCAGGCACGGGGGACCATGTGGGACACCGGGATTCGAAACAACCACCTTTGGTCCTGGATCGGCTGCTTGCAAGGCAAACACCGCTGTGCTATCTCTCCAGGCCCAACACACAAAATTTTAAGGTGGAGATATCTTCAAGCTGGATTGTTACTACTCCAAAGTTAGTATGTCTCAAAAATCAAAGAACTGTATAAATCTTTATTAAGTGAAAATTCTTGTTAAGGTGTTCCACAAAAATATTTTTATCATAAAATGATATTTTATTATAAAGCATTATTAAAATGGTATTCAAGTAAATTATTATCAGGAAATAAAGTGGTATAATATAAATAATATCAGTAAATTATTAGAAAGGACTCCACATACACTTAAATTAGAATAAGAATAGGGATTAGCTGTGATGATAAAAGTTATTAATAAAGTTATTTAAGCTAGAAAATCTACTTTTAATATTTTATTTTGTTGTTTTTATATTAGCTAGTATTATGATTATCAGTATTGTAAGCAATGCTATTAATAAGGCTTCTTGCATCAAATATTCCAGCAACACACCCTCCACTAGAACAAGAGGAGAGTACCTGCTTTCGTACCATTGTGCCCATGTCTCCCATCTGTTTCCCTCCACCTTCTTCTCCCAACCATAGCAATGTTTCTACTGAAGACTAGTTCTTAGTTTTTGTTGTTTATTTTTTGGTGTGTCTTCCCTCTATAATATTTATTTCTTTATATTCCACATATAAAATATATTTCTACGGGGCTGGAGAGATAGCATGGAGGTAGGGTGTTTGCCTTGCATGCAGAAGAATGTGGTTTGAATCCCGGCATCCCATATGGTCCTCCGAGCCTGCCAGGAGCAATTTCTGAGCATAGAGCCAGGAGTAACCCTTGAGCATTTCCGGGTGTGACCCCCCTAAAAAACCTATATATATATATATAGGTTTTTTCCAGTCCTCCTAAGTTCTCTGATCTTGATACATCCAGATTCATCCATGTATCAGCACAATGCATGATTTCATCTTTTCTATAGCTGGGTAATATTCCACTGTGTAAATGTATCAAACTTTTTATCCAGTCTTTTATACTTGAACATTTGGATTGCTTCCAGATTCTAGCTGTTATTAATAGTGCTGCAATGAACATGGGAGTGCAAATATTTTTTCAATACATTGTGAATCACTACAGTTTATATATATGTATATAGATCTATATTAGTATATTTATTGAAGAGAGAATTGCTTGTTTCTTTGAGGAGAGTCCACACTTAGTAGTGATCAGTGTTACTCTTGGCTCTCTGTTCAAAGATCACTCTTGGCTGGTACAGGTGGTACCATATTAGGTACCAGAAATTGAATTTGGTTTGGCCACATGCCATACAAGAACTATACCCCTTATACTATTACTCTAGCCCTAATATATAAAAGCATTTGCATAAATATTATTTATGTAATCCAGAGACAAACAGAAATGTACAGCATGAGTCCATCTTTTTTTATTTAATCTTCTAAAGGAATGTCAACTTCATGTTTGGGAACAATTAAATACATATCTTAAAGAAAACTAAACACCTGTCAAATAAAGTGTCTTTAAAGCTGAATTTGCATCTATTAATTTTAATTGTTTCTTCCTTTTGGCTATTTAATTTTCCTATACCAACTTAATATTAAATGTTTTCTCTTTCTCCTACTTTTATTCTGCTACATTTATTTATTTCTTCTATCTTTATGTATTTTTATACCTTTATTCTTAGAATAGTTTCTGTTTCTGATATGCCAAATAGGGCAAACACAGATATATCCTGGGTTGTGTCTTCTACTGTGTAATTATAACTGCTTCTTTATTGCCAAAGATTAAACAAACTCTCAAATTCTTTATTCTTGATTATTTCAATAATTTCAACTGAGGTATAAGCTCTTTAAACTAAATCTAAAATTTGACTTGAAATCTTCAGTTTCCAATTTCAAATAGTCAGTAGTCAGGCCTACCTTCTTAAATTTCTATTATGTTAAAGTAAATGGCCAGACAAGCAAACAAACAAAAGCTCAAAAGACTTGAGTGGGAGAGATAGTGCAGAAACTGGGGAACTTGCCTTCCACAAACCTGACCGGGTTTGATCCACAGTTTTCCATATAATTTTCCTGAACAATGCCAGGAGCAATTCTTGAATGAAGAGCAGGAGTAAATGCCAAGTGTGACCCCAAAACAACAACAACAACAACAACTACTACTACTACTACTACTACTACTACTACTACTACTACTACTACTACTACTGCCACCACCACCACCACCAATAAAAGTCAGAAACTACTGCAAGAACATGTAGAACATATAACAAAAAATGAGGAACCAAAATTCTGGAGATTATGAACATTACCATTAAGAGGAAGTAGGGCACGTAAATTAGCCAGGAATGAACTAGTTGAGAAAAATATGAAAAACCTTGACAAGGAAATGAAATAAAAGATTATCATCTAACAGAACACATCATTTTCCATTTTATTTCTTTTTTTTTTTTGGTTTTTGGGCCACACCCGTTTGATGCTCAGGGGTTACTCCTGGCTATGTGCTCAGAAATCGCCCCTGGCTTGGGGGGACCATATGGGACGCCGGGGGATCGAACCGCGGTCCTTCCTTGGCTAGCGCTTGCAAGGCAGACACCTTACCTCCAGCGCCACCTACCCGGCCCCCATTTTATTTCTTATTTGTTTTCTCTTTCCTTTCCTTTATTTTTGCCTTCTTTGTCTCTTTATTTCTTATTTTTATACCTTTAATTCTAACTTTTATTCAAGAAATAATTTTATATTATATTAATAATATAAATATTTACTTTATATTAGGTTTATATATGTGACCTTTAGGATGGCTTTCTGAAAAACCTCTTGCTAATTATAGAATTAAAACTTGTTGAACTTAAAAGTGAATAGATGAAGAGTTATGAAGACAGCATAAATGAAGTTTTTTGGAAAGTTGGCTTTAAAGTTTCCTCTGATATAATTTTCAAAATACATGAAGAAGGAACATCAAATTCAAACTTTGGCCTCAGGAGACTTCCTAAAAAGAGAGACCTGAGCTGGATCATAAATGTTGTATCATACTTTTGAAATGATGAGTTATCAGAGAGATATTCTAGAGCAAAGAGAAAAAAATCAATACATTACTGAGAAATTATAGAATAGAGTACAATTAATATTTTAGGTTGATGAAAATGTAGTTGGAAATAAAATAAATGATTCGTGACCATGTAATCATATTATTTATTTTATTGATTTATTATTATGCAATGATACTATAAAATATCAATAGTACAGCATTTCACACCAAAGTTCAAATGTTTCCACACTCAAAGTATACGTGTTTTTAATCCTTTTCAATCTGTCTTTCCAACACTACCATCATTTTTTAGTTATTTTGTTGATGTTATTTTTTATCTTGTTTTAGCAAGAAGAATATTCCACCATCTCTTCTAAACTATTTCCCTGAACCATAAACACTATAGTATCAACAATCTAGTAATTTTATTGTCTTTGCCAATTTTTGGTTTAATTATGTATATTTTACTATGAGTAGAGATATATGATTTTTTTACCTCTTTACTTAACACAATTACTCAAATTTCATATTCCTTTTTATGTCCTAAAAGTCATAGTTGTATTTATTTTTTCCCATTGAGTATATCACTACTATTTTTGTTTTTTGAATAATTTATCATACTGGTTCCACATTTTGACTAATGTGAATAGCTTTGTTATTATGTTGTAAATTATCAATATTGAGATGCAAAATAGTCTATAAGATAATATTAATATATCAGTTTCATAAATGATTAGATGAGGTTTTCTGAATCATATAATTTTTATATTTTTAATATTAATTTTCCAGACATTTTCCAAAGAAAAGATAGTAATTTAACATTTCAGCAAAAAGTATGACTATTGTTCTTTTCCTTTACATCTTCTTCAGAACTATTTTCTCCAATCTGTTGATATAGATCATACTTAGTGATATGAAGTAATTTCTTTTTATTCACATTTTCCTAATAATAAACATATTAAATATATTTTCATGTGTCTGTGAAAAATGTGTATGCCTTGTATGTCTTTAGAGAAGGAAAAATTCCAGTAATTTGCCATTTTTATTATGTTGAATTGTTGAGTTGTGTGGGTTTGTGATATATTTTGGATATATAAGATAAATAAGATATTTTGGAAATATAAGATAATACAACATACAAGTATATTCTGGCAATTGGAATGTTAAAACATGTCACTATTGATCAACATTCATGTTGTATCACAATATTTTCTACTTTATTCATACTAGCCATAATATTATAAATTTCTTAAAACTAGACTAAAGTCATTAAGACAGTTGCCTTGCATGTAGTAGACCTAGGTTAAATGATTCTCTGAACAACACTTCTCCTTGATCACAGTGCCAGGAATAAGTCCCAGACCTAAGTAAATAAATAGATAGGAGATAGATAGATAGATGGATAGATAGATAGATAGATAGATAGATAGATAGATAGATAGATAGACAGACAGACAGACAGACAGACAGACAGACAGACAGACAGACAGACTGATCAATAGATAGTTAAGGCATTTGTCTTGCTGAGGACGACCCAGGTGGGATCCTTGACATCCTATATGGCCTGCGTCTGCCACAAGTGTTTTCTGAACATACAATCAGGAGTCACCTTGTAGCTCCTCTGGGTGTGACCCAAAAACCAAACCAACAAAATGCATTCAATTTGTTGAATATTAGTAATATGTTAACAATTTTCAGAATGTTTTGTTAATTAATGATTGATAATAGTTATTTTGAAAGTGGCTGATAGGTTGGATAAAAGCATAACTAATAACAATAACTATAATTATGTATGATATATAGGCTATTAATATGTGAAATTCATGCTATAATAATAAATATAAGAAGAAAAAAGTTTTCAAGGAAATGCATATTATTTTACTTTGGAAAGATACTTTTTTGATGTTTCACAGACTATTAGAACTTTTAAATATTCAGTATGAGATTTAAAAAGGTGTTCTTGAGTTGATAGCATTTAGTTGCCATTGCTATTTGTAACTACGCTCAAGATAATTGACCCAGACTTCCTATAACATAACTGAAATGTAGGTGAAAGAGAGTCTCTTGATACATCAATGTATAGAACTTCAATATAAAAAGCAAAATTATACCTACTTTAACAGAAATCTTAGAAACAGTCTAATTTTAAAAGGATATTTTTTCAATTAGTATAAATGGACTTTGACTATGTTTGTTAATTAAATTATCCAGAAAAAATACAAATAATAGAGGATGCCATCAGATAATATCAGAATACAAAAATCGTAAATGTGGGCCCGGAGAGATAGCACAGCGGCGTTTGCCTTGCAAGCAGCCGATCCAGGACCAAAGGTGGTTGGTTCGAATCCCGGTGTCCCATGTGGTCCCTCGTGCCTGCCAGGAGCTATTTCTGAGCAGACAGCCAGGAGTAACCCCTGAGCACCCATTCGATGTGGCCCAAAAACCAAAAAAAAAAAAAATGTAAATGTAATACCCTCAATGAGTACTTCAAGTTGAAATATAGAATTGGATTGGCTCTGAGAAAGAGATGGAGAGTAGGTAAGTAGGTGAGTGAGAGAAAGATAAAGCAGAAAGACTATAGATTAAAATCATAATCATAATTATAATCAGTCACAAACAATAAATTTTATCTGGATATCTTTAAGGAAATATCTATAATTTAAAGATCATTTTAAGGCAACTGAAAATTTGATTACTGATTCAATGACTAATGCAGAACTCTTATTTTATTATAAGACTTTTAAATAAATTGAATTATACGTTCTTGATCAGCTTTAATTCTTTGATCTTTAATATATAATAATTAAAAATAAGTTTTGAAATAATTTGATAATGTAATAGTTCATAAATTTTTCTTAACTAAATTTGAGATATAATTTTGACTATATTAGTTAGCCACTTTTTATATATTTCATAAATATTTTATATACTAAATCATAATTTTATAATGTTTTATGTTTTGATGAAGCAATGTGGCTTATTGAAATTTATTTAGTACCTGTGAGAGGAGAGAGAAGACTGTAGCAGCAAAGAAACAGAGACAAACAATTGAAATCCATGTTAAAAGGAAAACACAGTCTTGAAGATTAAGTATAATTTTTTTAGGTCCTAATGAGCCCTCTCATTTTTTTTCTGTTATATCACCACCAAGTCTTTGTCCCTTAGCTATATTTTTGAATTCTTAAAAAACTATCCCATTTTCTGTAAAATAAAGTTGTTTTTATTATCCTCAAAAATGAGTCAAAATGATTTGTACATAAATATAGGCTCAATATATTGTGCCTGTCATTATTAGTACTTAGTAAAATTTTTTCCTTAATATATTTCTGAAAGTATCATTATTGTTTTATATTTTTATCTTTACAGTTTCTACTTTTGTTATTTTTCTTCTGTTCCTGGAATAAATCATTACATATTTTCCCCTATAAAACCATCATTTTATTGTCATTTTGTTCCAGTAGTGTGTCAAATAAGGTTTTAATGTGTTTACTGTGTTATGCTTTAGATAATAGCCCATGGATAAATCCATTTATATAATACATACATTTTCTGGAGTCCTACCATATTTCCTAACTTCTGGCTCTAGTCAACTAATTTCAATCCAGTAATTCAACATAATCTGATTTCTCTCTAACGCTGACCATTTCTTAAGTTAGAGAAATATTGTGGTTGCATCAAACCCTCAAGATAATCAAAATATTTCCTTATATAGGATATTAAATTTAATGGAAAATTATAATGTATATAACAATGTGAATGAATGAGGGAAGTAGAAAGCCTGTCTCAAATACAGGCAGGGTTTGGTAGGGAGGTAGAAGATTTGGGGCATTAGTGATGGGAATGTTGCACTGGTGAAGTCTTTATACGACTGAAACCCAACTATAATCATGTTTGTAATCAAACATGTTTGTTTAAATAAAGATATTAAAAAACAAAACAAAAATACTGTATACAAATATACTGTATATATAAGATATATTTCCCTTTGCAAATTAAAAGTTTCAGACATTACTACATGAACATTTTCAAGAGGTCATGACTTTGCATACCACACTAAATGTTCACCTAAGAATAAAAATATTATACCTCACTACATTTTACTATTAGTCAAGTATCTAAATTCAAATTTTCTGACTTTATCAATGTATTTTATCTCCTGATGCCTCTCTACATGCTATATTTTATTACTCTTTCTCAAGGAGAATAAATATCTCAAATCAAACCAAACCCATGCTCTGCCTTCCATGCTCCCTGTTCCTACATACTTAAATACCACTTTTTATCTACAAATCACTTAACTTTCTTCTCTAGAAGAGCCAGTTCAGACACCTGTCCTGTCTATGTCACTTGTTCACAGGCTTAAGTACAAAATAAACACAGCAGGAATCTTCCAAGTCACTAGTTAAAAACAAAGAGTATGCCATTATTATTTCTGTTTAATTATTTAATGTTTATTTGACATTTGCTTTCATAACACTTATTTTACTCCTATGTAAAAATAAAAATATAATTAAATTTGATAGTGATATTATATACAGTAATAAGATACAATTATTAAAAAATAGGTAAAGTTCCTAGCATTACAACAATCTATTAATAATTTTATTATTGGGGCCAAAAAGGTAGCATGGAAGAAATGGGTTTGCCTTGCATGCTGAAGGACAGTGGTTCAAACAACGGCCTTCCAAATGGTCCCCTGAGCTTGCCAGTAGCGATTTCTGAGCTTAGAACCAGGAGTAACCCCTGAACGCAGCTGGGTGTGACCCCAAAACAAAACAAAACGAAAAAGCAAAAACAAACACACAAAGAACCCAATAATTTTATTGGCATTATTAGTGACAGAGAAGCAAATAAATTTCCATATTTTTTATATCCAGTATCCTCAATGTTTTAGAAAATAAAACATTTAGTTTACTGTAGGGAGATTATTGATTTTCTACTCTACACCTATTTGTGTGATCCATTATCTTAATTTTATTTGCCTTAAATTTAAAGAACACATTATTGAAAGATAAAGCATTTGATCAAAGTATAATCAGACTAGGGTCAACATCCAGTTAAATAACTTTCTGAGCTATTACCAGAACCATAATTAAAAACATATGGACATAACCAACAAGTCTTCTTATTCCCTAGTGTAAGATTTTCTTATCCATAATTGCTCTAAAACTACATTTATTTGAACTTCATTCTTCATCCGATATAACAGTGAGAAACCTATTTATTCATAAGTTTACTTTCTCCAAATACCAAAGTGAAATATGAGTTACTGCTTAAGAAAATTTTATTCTGTGATTATCAGTTTATAATCAAATTCATATAATGTTCGTTGACTATTCAGCAGAAAAATAACTTTTAATAGAATATTCCTCTGCCATGTAAGCACATTATTTTACATTTAACAGCTATCTATTTCCAATATTTTATTATAAGATTGCTATTATGTGATTGTTACTTTTTCTTTTCATTGTCACTTTTGATATCAATTTAGCTACACCAAAATTTGTCCTCATTTACATTCTTTTAAGTGATTGAAATATTTACATAAAATATGCACTTATATACACTTTAATCAATACCAAGTTTATTTTAGCTTATTTCATGGCCAAATGAAAAAATAATTTTTATACCTTTTACCTGATCCTATTTTATAGATCTAATCTTAGCAAATGTTTCAGGCAACTAGACTTCAGATATTTGGTTACACAGAATCCGTGAAATAAACTAGGAAATGAGAGCTTATTTAGTATGCAATCCCATTTTTTACAGCATTCACCTCTGAAAAATCTTATAACATTCTATTTCAAGGCTATCAAATTTAATCAACTAGACTTTTTTTGAGCCCAAATATTATACTCCCTGAATCAAAGCATGTCATCGTAATAGAATACTGTCTTCAGCTGTTTCCATTTTTTTAAATCTTATTTTGGTCATATAAATAAGGAAAGTAAAAGATTGCCCTGAGCCAGATTAGTTTTTTCCTTTGCCATTAAAATCTCTTACTCATTTCTGTCATCAGACGGGTTCAATGTAAAATTCTATCATACAAACACATTATCATTCAATAAGAGAATAGGTGGCATTACTGTGATTTATTTTTCTCTGCAGTGAGCAAAAAACATTTTGTAGGAGCAAACAGTTGCATGCACTGTGGCTACAAAATCACAGATCTTAAAAAACTTTTTTTGGATATCTGGCTACTTTATTAAGTTTGTTCATTATTTATACCCACTCTCTTCTCATTTCTGTGGCTGTACTTTCCAAGACTTTCTCACATCAGCGCAGAGTATAAATAATACAGAAGTGAGATAAAAGTCAATTGAGCTACCAGTACTGTGATTCACAGAGTTTGGGATTGTAAATAAGTTTTTTAGTAACTCTGATGCTTAGTTTTCCCATTGATAAATGCATAAAAATGACAGTTCATATCATAGTTTTAAGTACCGAATATGGAAATATTACTATTTAAGCTCAGACCAGATTACATAAAATTACACAAATTATAATTATTATATGAATAGTGTTTTATATTATGTATAACTGTAAAAGAATCAAGATTTCTGGGCCCAGAGAGATAGCACAGCTTGCAAGCAGTTGATTCAGGACCTAAGGTGGTTGGTTCGAATCCCGGTGTCCCATATGGTACCTCGTGCCAGGAGCTATTTCTGAGCAGACAGCCAAGAGTAACCCCTGAGCACTGCCGGGTGTGGCCCAAAAACCAAAACCCAAAAATAATAAAAATACATATTTCTTCTACTTGCTTAATTATTGAGTCCCTTAAAACTAATAAGGTAGCATAACAAAATAACTATTTTAATAGTTAATAATTATTCACCATGAGATAAACCTTTTCAGTCTAGACCATGAGCAATATTAAAATAAACTATGTTGTTTAAAAAATAAGTATTCACCTTACTGCATATTATGTTCCCAGAATTAATTTATAATATGACTGGAAGTTTGTACCCATTTGGATGTTGTTTAAGCAGTATTGCAAATATAATATTGCTCAGTAGATCTATTCATATTTATATATATATATATTTATATATATACATATATATATATATAAACTTTCACAAAATATAGTAAGTATTATCTAGAAAAGGAACTGCTAAAAATGAGAAAAAAATATATTGGGGAAAGGTGAGCAAATAATGCATTAAAATAGTTTGGGTAATGGCTAGCTATATAAATTACCTCAACAAGACACCCACAGAATTATCTCCAAATAAATCACTGGTTGTTGTGAGGAAAAAGGGGGCCTCATTTACTGCCGAGGAAATGTCGACTGATCTAACCTTTTTGAATGACACTATGGATATTCCAGAAAAGACTAGGATCTGAGCTTTCATACAGCCCAGCAATTCCAATCCTTGGAGTATGTCCCAAAGTCTCACAGTTCCAATATATAAAAGACAGCTCAACTCCTATATTCATTAAGGCATTATTCACAATAGCCAAAATCTGGAAACAATTCAGGTGCCTAAGATCAAATGACAGAATAAAGAAATGATGATACATATACGCAATGAAGTAGTACCTGTTGAGAAGGAAAGGTAAAATTATATAATTTGCTGATATATGAATGTATATGGAAATTATCATGATGAGTAAAATGGGTCAAAGGCAGAGGTATTGACAGACAATGATCTGACACATATGTCAGATGTAAAGAAACACTAGGACAGGGGTCTCAAACTCAATTTACCTGGGGGCCCAGTAGGCAAAGTCGGGGTGAGGGAGGGCTGCATAAGGGATTTCGCTTACCGAATAGTCGCAATAAAAATCGCATTAGTAAGAAAAAAATAGCAAAAAATCGCATTAAACATTGTGTACCCCAAACGGAACTGCTCGGGGTATGCGAATGTTTAATGCGATTTTTTTTCTTACTAATGCAATTTTCATTGCGATTATTCGGTAAGTGAATAAACGCGAATACTGTCATATTTGAAGGCCGCAAACGACCCGCGGGCCGCGAGTTTGAGACCCCTGCACTAGGAGAATAATTAAGGCAACATTAGCTGAAGGCTGGAGAACTTGTTTTTAGTAGGAAGTTTGCTACTATGGAGGTGGAGGATGGGAAGAGATAAGATAGAACATAGGAGAATCACTAGGAAAATGAGAAGGAAATGGTCACTCTGGACCAGGACTAGGTGTTGATAGGAGGTAAGTGACATCAGTAACTGTATAGTATATCACAGTGCATAAAGGAGGGGAAGATAGTAGAAAGAAGAAAATAGTGCAGGCAGGGTGGGGGGAGTGGAAGTGAATACTGGTTAATGGATGGTTGTTGAAAAAAATAGATACCTTAAAGTCAGATTTAAAGAACTTTGATGACTGTAATTCAGGAATTCAGTTAGAAAAATCTGGTTTATATTTGCACAAATATCTGTAAACTTTGTCTCAATATGAAAATGTAATGCACTTGAGCTCTATGTATTCTTTTGACAAGTTCTGTGTTAACACAGTACTTATACACTTAAGTTATTTTATCCCTTTATCTATTTATCAATATTATTACCAGTGTCTTATTTATCACTGAATCATCTGACTAAAAAAAACTTATTTTATGGCTGAGAGATCACACATCTGGCAGGGCACTAGCATTTCATGTCAGGGTTTGACCCTGACAACTCACATAATATCCTTGAGCACCACAAGGAGTGAATTCTGAGTGCAGTCAGGAGTTAACCCTGAACACCACCAAAAGTGGAATCCTAGCAAACAAAACCCTTTTCTTTAATATTTATATTTTTACATATATTCATATAGTATATTTCTAGTAATAATATTTCTGCCTCAACTCCCAATTTTATTCAAATCATGACCCCTGGAAGAAAAGTAGGTTTCTTACACAATATGTATGACACAACAATGGTTCTCTAAGTTAATTTTTTTTTACAAATAAATCTTGTATCAATTGATGAGTTCCTGAGATTCTCTAAAATAATTTCATTAAGCATTGCTTGTTTTTGGAGCCAGAGTTTTTGGAGCACAGCAGTAGGGCATTTGCCTTGCATGCGATTGACCCAGGACAGACTTCGGTTCTATCCCCAGCATCCCATATGGTCCTCCAAGCAAGGAGTGATTTCTGAGCACAGAGCCAGGAGTAACCCCTGAAGCGTCACCTGGTGTAGCCACAAAAACTAAAACAAACAAACAAACAAAAAAAAACATTGTTTGTTTTTTAAAATATTCATTACTAACTAAACTAATCAAGAAGTATGCTGATATTTGGGCTGAGCCCCCGATACAAAAGAAAAAAATAAAAAAAGTAAAAAAGAAGTATGCTGATACAAATCAATTCAATATTGTACATTATCTTGTTTCAATATTTAAACATGTTCAAATTTATTGAGATTGACTTAATATCTGGTATTTCTATTTTTTTTATTAATCTCAGTGAACTAAAAGAAAAACAACTGTATTCAGTTGTTGAAAGGCACCTTCTACAAGGTCAATTAAATAGAGTTCACTGATGATGCTGTTCATGTCAAATCAAGTGATCCTTACATATTTGTACTTCACATATAATATAGCACTGTTAAATATAGGTGCCATGTTGTGCATTGGTTCCTTAGCACATATCTATCTTATAAATTGAGGTTTGGGCTAGCATCTTCTCATGTTTTCTATCCTCAGCCCAACAATATCGAATTTCACTCTTTTACCATACTTAAGTTCAAATTTTTAAGGGTAAATATTTTCAAGTTTTTTAGATTAAGGAATTTTGACTAAATACTCAAGATGTTATTAAAAACATCACTTCTACCATGAAGTGTTTTATTTTTAAGATAAAAGAAGTTTGACTTTTGGGAAGCAAAACACCTTCAAACAATTCCCTAGAATATTGTTCTCTTGTTTATTCCATTTTTTTCTAATAGGTTTTGGATTGTATTCAATTTTTAATTATTTTATCACTTTAAATATAAATATAATATATTTTTAAAGTTTGTATGACTGGTGGATGCATTTTAACTTATTATTAAATTAAAATTATACTTTGTTATATTATGTATGGAATAGAATTGACCAACTGAACTCTTCTAATTGCCATAAGGACTATAAAACAACTGTCGTAAATTTTATTGCTGCATATGAATATGTTGCACAACATAATTATATATTTATGTGTAATAAAATACTTTAGATGTTTTAAAGAGTATTTTATAATCATAACATCTATATAATCTGTGATTTTTTGATATAATAGAGATTTTTGTTTTGAATTTTCTGAGAATTTAAAATAATGCTGGTCTAAAGTTTTCATTCGTATTTTATGAATTTAAGAAAATACTCTCAGCTATTTTTGAAGGTAATGTTTATTGATTATAGTAACTTACTGTAACAGTTTTATTTTATAATAATTAAAAGATGTCACTCTAGTGTATTCTGTAAAACCTTGCAGTCTTATTACACTGCATATTTATTTTTCTTATGTCGTTTTTCTTACTTCTGGTTTTATTGTTCTTTGTTGTTTTTCGTTATTGTTGTTTTTTGTTACTGGGCCAGAGCTGAAGTGTTTAGTGTTTACTTCTGACCCTGCATTCAGGGATCATCACTTCTGGTGGAATTGGGAGACTCATATGTGATGCCACTAGGAAGCAAGCACCCTACACTCTCTACTATTGCTTTGATTCCTCTGTGGTTTAATAAATTTAGATTTTTATCTGACATAATGTTACTTTATATGCTTATTGTCCTTTGGCTTCCTTGTATATATATTTACTATTTCACACTTTAAATAAAATGAAAAAAAATCTGCTTATTATTCAGGATTTTTTTTTACTTGGAGATTTATGTCATACAAACATGTGATAATTTAAAATTGCCTCAAGAATGATCAGAGTAAAACTATACTGAATAAGGAGATTATCTTAAATGATCCCTGGCACTTTATATATTCCCCTGAGACTTGCCAGAGTGATCCCTGAGTACATCCTGAGCATTACCAAGCATGGACCCCCTAAAAGTACATATATAACAATGTAGCGTAAAAAATATTTCCAGGAGCCAGAGCAGTGGTGCAGTGGTAGGACATTTGCCTTGCATGTGGCTGATCTAGGATGGACCACAGTTCGATCCCCCACGTCCCATATGGTCCCCCAAGCCAGGAGCGATTTCTGAGCGTATAGCCAGGAGTAACCCCTGAGCATCACCAGATGTGGCACCCAAACCAATATATATATATATACATATATATATGTATGTATATATATCCAAAATCATTGATAGCCTGTTTATTCTGTTCTTCTTTGTTTTCTATATTCATATTAAGTTGCTTCTACTATTTTGACTTTCACTTAACTTTACTGTACTGTGGTTAATTTATTTAAATCATAAGTCTTTTGCAGATCTTGCTTATTTCTCTGCAGAAACTTAATTTGACCTTTTATTTATATTAGTATTTAAGAGTATGTTTGCTCTTTCATGGACTTTTTTGAGCATATGAATTTTGATCATAATGAATTTTAGTATTTATCCACCAAGATTGTAATGTTATATTTGGAAATAAGTATTTTTATTTTCTCCTCCTTAGGGTTTGTATTTCTCTTCTTTAAAATGCCTTTTGAATTTTAATTGGAGTCTATTACTTTGATGTTCTATAATTTGCTTCTACTAGCTTCTGGACATTTCTGCATTCCTAAAATTATTACTGGGCATTCTTCTGAGGCATTCTAAATTTCTTGAAGATGTGTATTTTATTCAGTGCTTGTTTTTATAGAAAACAAGTAGGAATCTATCTGTTTTTCATTTTTCTTTTCTTTTCTTTCCTTTTTTTTTCTTTTTTGGGTCACACCCTTTTGATGCTCAGGGGTTACTCCTGGCTAAGCACTCAGAAATTGCCCCTGGCTTGGGGGAACCATATGGGATGCCGGGGGAATCGAATCGTGGTCCTTCCATTGGCTAGCACTTGCAAGGCAGACACCTTACCTCTAGCGCTACCTTGCCGGCCCCTCATTTTTATTTTCTACCACTGAATCAATCTTCTTAGGAGTACTCTATCAAATAGCCCGTGATTAAAAAGCATTTCACTTTAAGTTTTTGAATGGGAATCATTTTTCCCATTTTGTGAATATCTAGGGTTATTTCCTGGTCCTTTTGAAGAACTGACCTTTTACTAGTATTTTTACACATACGCTAATCAGTCTATAGATAGACTATGGAGAGCCCTTGCCATTTCTATAACTTTCATTTATTAATTAAACTTTAATTAAGGTATCATAATTTATAGGAGCATTACAATTATTGTACACTATTTGAAGTGCTTATTTATCAGTCCTACAAGTGACAAGATCTCTCCACCATAGTCCTTAGATCTCTTTAACTTCACTCTCTAGCCTCATCACTTTCCAGTGCCATTGCTCATGTCTCAGAGTTAGTTTTCCATGAACAAAGTCCCACCCTCTTTGTGGAATACCATTACATGCACAACTATGCTCATCATAGCATTGTTTTCATTACTCAGACTGTAGAAAGAAGCCAAGTGTTCAATAAGAAATGAGTCAATAAACCAACTACAGTATGTGTATGCAATAGAATACTACTCAGTATTCTATTGATTCTGTGATTCATTTATTCTATGATGAAATAGTCATTTTATTGAAACGTAGATGTAATTGGAAGGTGTAATATTACATAACATTATTAAGAAAGTATATTTTCTATTCTAGAATATTTTCTTGAAAATCTATATGATTTAAATTTACAACATCAAGCTTTATCTCCCAAACTGGTCTAAGTCCTGGTATCTAATTTTTCTCAAAACCTATTCTAGTGTGTACAATTTCTAGCTCACAGCTTAGAACTAAAATCTTTTGTTTCCTCTACATCAGGAATCACACTCTTTTATTGCTTAATGCAAAAAATTGAAAAGTTAATTTATTATTTTCTATGGTCAGTTGTTTCAAGCAAGAAAGTAAATAAGTCTTTCTTACTTGATATTGACCAGAAGGAAAGTTCTTATTTTATCAGTAATCTCAAAATAATTAGAGATATAAAATTCTTCAGATCATTTTTGTGAGTAAAACACTTTATAATGTCAAACACTTACATATTTTGATCCACTAGTATTTCTCAGTGTTCAGGACAGAAATAATTTCATATAGAAATTGTTGAGCAATGCCACAAAAGTCTGGAGAAATATATGTGTAACATGGAAACTACAAACAAAAATATCTTGTGATTTAAAAATATACTATAAATTCAGTCATTCATAAAAATGACCCTATTGGCTTATAAGATTACCTAGACATGTTTATAAAACTACAAACAAATCTAGATGATGCTGAATTTGAAACAAATGTTTTAAACTCATCAAAATTAAATGGAAAGAACAAAAGTTCACTCTAGTCCACTGGGTGACTTAAAAATACATTTTTTACTGTCAGATTATTTCAAGTTATATTTAAAGATACCATCTTTGTGAATATTTATAGGCTGTGAACATGACTCTTTTTCTGGTAGTCAGAAATTTGTGCTCAGCTGTCACTCAGAATGGCTACTTCAAGACATTCTGTTTGAAAACGTCATTGAAAATTTTATCATCTTCTTCAAGGACATGCTTTTATAGGATGACAAAGAGAACACTGAAAAAACACCAGGAAATGTTATAAGGATTACTATCTTCAGGGTAGTAATCACCAACCTACACATATTTAAATTACTATTTTTATGTGAGGAATTAGTGACTTGAACCCGATTAGCTCTTCAGAACATGGATATCTTTGCATGTGAACATTTTTTCAATCATTTATTGTTTGTTTAATAAAATAAAATATTTACAATCATAAAAATTAACTTCAATTTTAAGTGTTTTTGTTAAATGTTTTGTTTTATGACTGGGTTGATTTGCAGTTAATATGTTTGAGATTGAAATATTTTTATACTTCTATAATATGTTTTCTCTGACAATTGTTCAAAATTTTAATTAATATTTTTTTAATTTGGCCTTCTATGTACTTCATACATACTAAGTTTCCCATATTATTAATGTGTTTGTGGGAAACAACCCAATAGTATTTAAGGCTTACTTGTGTGTGTGCTCAGGCATCACTCCTCCCAGTCTCAATGTACCATATGCAGAGCATAAAATAAATCACAGATTAAATATAGGTACTATTTTTATGATCAATATTATTAACATTATTAATTAGCATGTTTAACATAATTAATGAATAAATTCTAATATATGTTTGCTAAAGTTTTGTCTTACATTAACTTTATTTCCTTTTTATTCCAAATGTTTAATGTACCATATTAAATTTAGTTATCATGTCTACTTAAGTTTCTCCTGACTCTGACACTTTTAATATTTCTTATTTTTGGTGATCTTGAAATTTTGAAGATAATTGGATATTGGGTAATAATAAGGTATTAGCATTCAATTTCTTTCTGAAATGTTTTGCGATTATGTAACTTTTTCAAAGAAAGATCATAGAATTCCTCTTTAATTTATTACATACCCAGAGGTATATACAAATTATTTCTGATTCTGTACTCAGGAATCATTCTTTGTGCGACTCATGAACTCTATTTGGTGCTGAAGATTAAATTTGTGACATCTTGTACAAGGCAAATGCTCTGTCCACTGTATTTTTTTTTTTGCAGAGTGAAGCCCTGTTCATACCTTTTTTTTTTATTTTTTTATTTTTTGGGTTTTTTTTGGTTTTTGGGTTACACCCAGCGGTGCTCAGGGGTTATTCCTGGCTCTATGCTCAGAAATTGCTGTTGGCAGGCTTAGGGGACCATATGGGATGCCGGGTTTTGAACCACCTTCTTTCTGCATGCAAGGCAAATGCTCTACTTCCATGCTATCTCTCTGGCCCAATTATACCATTTTTTAAAACCCTCTTTAGTTATTTACATTGCATAATTTCGTCATACTCTGAAATTCATCTTGGTATACTCAACTGTTTAAAAAAGGTATGCATTAATGTTTATATTTTATCTTATTACACATTACTGGCTTAAATAATCTTATATAGCCAATACACTGAACCATACAGAATAGTTTTAATGCCTTAAAATTAAATTTGTGTTTGAAATGTTTAATCTTTTCTTAAATCCTTGAAAACTATGTATTTTCTACTGTGACACTTCAAAGGAACAAGAGATTCTTTATAAGTGTTGAATAGGACAATTTTCTTACATATGTTCCTGAGTTTGATTTCATACAGCAAGAATAAAAGAATAAAAATAAGGAATGAAATATAGACAAATAAACAAGAGATAAATAAAATATGAGAGTACGGAGTTTTGCCTAATTTCTATTGATTTCTACTTTAATTTTAACAAGCAGTGAGTTGTTTTGTATGATAGTTTTTACTAGAACATAATTTGTCTGGTTGAATGTTCTTCTATGTGATCATAACAAGAAATAACAATTTACTATTGCCCAATAAAGTGCTTGGCATGATAAGTAATAAAATGAGAATTGGTAGCATTAATACATAATACAAACAAATTATTATGCTCTTGAAGTCCACTATACCATTGTTGCAATGCTGCCCGATTTGGTATCAATTGCTTAAAGAGGGAAGATGAGCTCTCTGACTTTAAAATTTTTTCTCTTTATTTTTTCATTCAGTTTAATCCCATCTATATTATTTTATAAGTTAGATACATTCAAAATTTAGGTTGTGTTTTCTCAAAGAATTGCCTTCATTATGATTACATGCTGTTGTAATTTAGTACTGGCATTCTTTCCTGTCAGCTCGGTTATGATTCTTAGTATACTATGAATTTTTTCTTTACCCCTTTAGTTTTTAAAGAAAGACACATATTTTATTAATCATTTATTAATTATACTTATCCCATTTGTTGTTGTTGTAAATACCAGGGGTTTACATACCAACTGCAATGCTTACACACACCAGTGTACTCAGTGGGGTTGTACATGTCAGGGTACTTGGCAATGGGCACACACTCAAGCTGTAGATTTTATTTGTTTTGTTTTGTTTTGTCATTTGTTTTTGTTTTTGGGCCACACCCAGTGACATTCAGGGGTTACTCCTGGCTATGCCTCAAAAATCGCTTTTGGCAGGCTGGAGGACCTTATGGTACGCTGGGAATAGAACTGATGTCTGTCCTAGGTCAGCCAGGTGCAAAGCTGCGTTATTGCTCAGGCCCCACAAGCTGTAGTTTTGGTACATATTTTTGTTGAATCACCTGGCAGCATTTCTTAATCTATTATTTACATATGTGCTCACTTGTGATTGGACTCTTATCCATGGTGCTCATATTTTTGATTTCAGTTATTGTGCTTGTTTTGTATTTTACGGTAGTTGCTGTGCTCTAACTAATACACTAACACTGCCAAGTACCACATATCACACCACTGCCACCTGAGAGATTCCAGAAAGCAGAGCATCCAGGAAAATGTTCAACCCCAGGCCTCCTGACAGTATTGCAAATGCAATACTAATTGCATATTATTATTATTTCTTTTCATATAATAATATATAATTATTAAATATTGGAGATCAAATTACTTGTCCTCAATTTGTTGGGTAGGCATTCTTAATCACTGAGTAATCAACTTAGGACCTCAAACTCTTTTAACTCACCTGAGTTTTTAATTATTTGGGGGTTCATTCCTAACACTGCTCAGAGGCACTCTTTGGGTATTGTATGAAAATTATTCTTGGAGTTGATTCAACGATACTGGTCTATTTAGTACTGAGAATTCTCTGGTCCCCAGACGTAGTGGGGCTTTTAGAGGTGTACCGTACAGGAATCATTCTGAGGATAGGTGCATTTCTGAGTTTCAGAAATGCTCTTTATTTCCCCTTCAATGAAGGATATGTCGCCTGATAGAAAAATTCTAGGTGATTTTTTCAGACCCATCTTTACGTTAAATATTTCACTTCTCTGGTTTTTTCCTTGACTTTATATCCATGAGATTCTTGCAGTTTGTATTAGCCATGTGACTCTAACAGGAGGCATCGAAGATGAGTATATTTCATTAAAAATCATAATATCAATAATAGTGCTTTGAATCTTTAGACAATTTTATTTTTTTGATTCTGTTACCCCTATAGAAACGCATCAATTTAACAGAAACACATCAATTTTTAAAATAACTAAATATTGGGCCCGGAGAGATAGCACAGTGGCGTTTGCCTTGCAAGCAGCCAATCCAGGACCAAAGGTGGTTGGTTCAAATCTCGGTGTCCTATATGGTCCCCCATGCCTGCCAGGAGCTATTTCTGAGCAGACAGCCAGGAGTAACCCCTGAGCAACGCTGGGTGTGGCCCAAAATCCAAAAAAAAAAATAACTAAACATTCAGCCATTGTATTAATGAATTCATTGGTGATACAATCATTTTCACAAACATGCTTTATCCTGGACGCTTTCTGACTCTCTTCATATTTATTTTTAATTTTTCTTTCTATTTATTAATAACTTTGCTTTAACTTATATGTAAACAAATGTATTATGATAAACTCTGGCAACTATGTATTGCATTTTCTTTAAAATATTTAAAAAAATAGAGAACATTTCTTCTACTTCCATCTATGCACTAAACTTACCTGTTGTAGCATATGATCTCCTTTACATTAGAGCCATTAACTTACTCTTATGGTAATTTTATATTTTTTATCAAAATTATCTAGTATCTATATATGTTTGCATATGGAATTCATGATTGATTCTTTCAAAAAATGTTTGCTTTTTATATCATCTCTTTTAACTTTCTATTTGTGTTATATATATATATATATATATATATATATATATATATATATATATATATATATATATATGATAGTAGAAAGTGAGAATGTTGCTATTTATGTTACTTAGGTCAGAAAATGGGTTGTTTGGTTATGCAATAAGTATGCAATAGTGGTTTTGAACTCTCAATTGTGTCTGTGTTGGTTTTGATGCTCTGCTTTCCTTAGTGTTCTTCTTCAGAGAAAGTTTTTGTCTAATAGTCTACAGTCAGTACACAGGATTTTTGTTTGATTTCTTTGATTGTTTTGATTTTCGATTGTTTGATTTTTGTTTGATTGTTTGTTCTGATTTTGGGGCCACATCCAGCAGTGCTCAAAGGTTACTCCTGGCTCTGCACTCAGAAATTATTGACAGTCTTGGGGGAACCATGTAGGATGCCAGGAGTCAAACCTGGGTCAGCTATGCGAAATGCTAATGCCCTACCTGCTATACTAGTGCTCAGGCCCCAACACAGGAGACCTTTTACATATACACACAAATACACACACTACTCACACATACACACACACTCTTTAAATCCCCCTAAAATATTTTCTTCAAGGGCTACTCTGTTGTGAACTCTCTTATCTTTTAATTTAGTTGTTTTGTCTTATTTTGTTTTGTTTTTGTTTCTATTTCTGTTTCCTCCTGTTAGGTGAGACAGGAAATCTAGAAGTAGAGAGAGTACAAGCAATTTTCTTCCCCAACTAAAACTACAACTGGGCAGATTTTTTTTTCAACTGGAGACTACATGTTAAGGAAACATGTTTGTATAAAGTCCTCTGTCTGGCTGGTTAAGTTTTTTTTTTTCTTTTTACCTGAAAACCTGGTAAAATTCCTAGATGTAAATTATTCAATCATTTCTGTTTCCAAAAATTAATGGGCCTTCAGCAGTTCTCATGTTAGAATTTCAGCAGACGTTGTCTCTAGCAATCCATCAGAATTGCTACTGAAATGTTTCTAGTGACTAAGGACATACTGGGTAATCAGACCTAGTAGGCAGATCTTAGTTGTAACAGCATTCATCTGACTCTAGATTTTGATCAGGCAGCCTACTCAGACATTTATTTTTTGTTGGAAAAGGAAATTCACTGATTTTAAGCTTTTACAACTTAGTTTTGTTTATACACAAAAGTAATTAGCCCCTACCTGCAAGCTTTTTAAATAATAAAGCTGAAGTGAGAAGTTCATAGTTATATACCGTAGACATATAAAATTATTTGACTCAAATTATTTGACTCAAAATAAATTTGTATAGACTAGGCTGGAGGAATAGAAGACTGAGAAGAGGAATTGCTCCACATATGATAAAACAAAATCAGTTCATGGCAGTCTGAATAGTCTTTTAAGTTTCACCAGAAATTGGCCCTGAAATCAGAGACAGGAATAAGACATGAGTACAGCCCACTATGGCCCAAAACAAAGAACAATACAAAACAAAAATTTGTGCAGAGCCAATAAATTCCAGGAACTCAATTAAACCATCCAAATTATAAGACATGTAAAATTTGATCTTTAAATTTTAAGAGGTACTAGACTTTTATCCCTCAAGAGAACAGAAAATAAAAAGAAATTTTTTTCTACATGAGAGAGTTCAGTTTTCTATCATCTTCCACTGACCATTGTTATGTTGAAAGTGTATTATGAACAGCAAGTAATGCAATTATTTTTCAGATATACATGAGAGTTACCATAGCTACCAAATATTAAAGTAGAAATGCTATATATGAATAGTAAATATTAGAGAAAAAATAGCAAACAGAAATGAAAGCATGAAAATTGGACAAAAGCTTCACTTTTGTTTATAATTCTTATTATAATACTTTTCTGTTTATCTTAACCTTTAGATGAATAATAGGCCTAAGAACTTATTGATAGTTATTCCATGTGTCACCTTAACAGTTATAAGGATTATAATTTACAAAATTTTCTTATTCCTTATAAATACAATATCATATGACTACAAGATCTATACTCTGGTATTTTAGTCTATAAAATATTATTTTTTAATTAGTAATAATTACTCATTTTAGATGTAAAATATAATCACTATTAATAAGCTATGTAGTAAAAATTTATAGTAACTTCTCTTAAATATACTAATCATTATTTTCTTTTTTTTAAAATATGGAATGCTTCACAAATTTGCATGTCATCCTTGCGCAGGGGCCGTACTAATCTTCTCTGTATTGTTCCAATTTTAGTATATGTGCTGCCGAAGCGAGCACGCTAATCATTATTTTCAGAGTGAATTAAGAAACATTGAAGTTAGGGGTCCCAGGCTTCCCCCCTCACTACTCTAGGGGGGAGGAGCAGGGGGAGGGGCCGGGCAGATATCTGGCTTCTGGTTCCTTGATCCTGGAGGCCAGCTCTTCCCAGGTATGGGGTTAGGGGACACCCCATTCCAGAGGCCTACTCCCTAACTTCGGGGTGCTAGGAGGCTTGACAGGCCCCCAGCCGTCCCCCTATTTCTTTCCTGGATTCTAGGCCTTGCCTGAGTGCCACCTCGGATGGCCTGATGTTGGTTCCAGGTAGACTCTATTAGGGGTCCCCAGACTTCCCCCCATCCCTACTCTAGGGGGAGGAGGAGGGGGAGGGGCTGGGCAGATATCTGGCTTCTGGTTCCTTGATTCTGGAGGACGGCTCTTCCCAGGTATGGGGTTAGTGTACATCCCATACCAGAGGCCTACTCCGTAGCTTGGGGATGCTGGGAGGCTTGGCAGGCCCCCAACTATTCCCCTATTTCTCTCCTTTATTCCAGGCCTTCCCTGGTTGCCGGCTCAGGTGGACTCTATAGTGGTCCTCAGTCTTTCACCCTTTCTCTCCCTACACTAATGTGGGGAGCATGGGGTGGTGGGCGGGCAGATGCAGCACTGGTGTATGTCGGGATATTCACTGGTAATTTTTTTTTCTCATTGGTCTCCATTTAAAAACCGTGTGGGTGCTAAAGCCCCTGCTCGTACCATATATATTCAAAATAAAAATGGGAGGATGAACTCTCAGGCTGGGAAGAAACCAGTTCACTTGGGGGTATCATATTTATTCAAAATAAAAATGAGAGGATGGACTCTCAGGCTGGGAAGAGGCAAGTACTTTTTTCCTACTTGTTTACTCTCAGTAGTCTCTTGGCCTCTTCCTTCTATCATTGTGTAACTGTGGTTGCTACCATACTAGGTTTCTGATTAGTTCCCACACACGGTGACAATTGAGTCCACTGTCTTAAGTTAGATTGTTTATTTTCCCTACTTTTTATTCCTTTGTTATTTGTTAAATAAGTTTATAGAAGTGTCCCTCCATTTAGCGTTTATATAAGAACCAAGTCAATTGGATTGTTGGACTTGTTCTAGCATCCCCATAGGCACCAATCTTGCCATGTGATAATGTTCTTCCTTTGCATAGGCACATCAAAATGGGAAATTATATACAAACATGCTCTTATCTTATAGAGATGGGAACACACAAATCTTGTAATGCAGTAAGACCTTACACCCTGAACATTGTCATAAAGACCTGGCTCATGTCTTGAAAGAATGGGCATTGTCCATTTACCCCTGAACCAGGAATGCCATCTACAAAACAACCATGATTGTGTGCTACATCACCTGAATGCAATCCTCTACCAGGGAAGATCCTACCACTGCTTTGGCATAGACCTATTCAACAGAGACTTCTCTTTAACATCCAGAGAACTTAACGACAATAACAACCTGCTTTAAAGACTGAGCTCTCTCCATCACCCTCTAATTGTGAGTGAAACTAAAGGGTGCTCCACATCATCCTGACTCTTATATAGGACATATTCCGAGATCCTTGGCTACAGAAACCTGACACCAACAACAGTGACTGTGTGAAAACTAAAAGTGTATTGGCACTACAATGACTTGGGTTGGACAACCTAATATGCCTGAAGCCTAGAATTGGTCTTATGCCAGAAAACTTCAGGGGTAAGGTCTTCTTGTATTTAGGCCAAGGCTTTTGCTTTCCATGACCCCTATATTTTGTTGGGCCTATGCAAACAATTTCCACACTAACACAGTCTTTGCTATGCTCCTTTGACTCATTCTTAATGAATTATTGTATTATGATCAATTGTGTCAACAATACTACAGCTTTTAATATTAAGTGAGTTACATATTTTTTTGGCTTTGGATTGCTTTGTGTAAGAAATATTATAATGTACTACAATCTGGAGGCTTGAGGGACAAAATAAATGTGCATATTAAAATAAATAAAAATAAGAAAAAAAGAAACAATAAAGTAATTTAGTAATTTCATAGTTTAACAGTAAAATTCTTAAATTAAACTATTAAATTAACTATTGAATTAAACTATTGTTTAGTCCTGAGAGTAAATTGTGAATTAAATAATCAATTTGTCTGTTATTGCTCAGAACCTATGAAGAATATAAGATATTGAGGTGGAAATTCTTTCTAAAATCACTCAACAGTATTTTTAGCTATAGTTGTTGATTGCTGTTTGTTTGGGGGCAAGATCAGGTAATGGCCAGAGCTTGCTTTCAATGCTTTGTTCAGCAATCACTTCTGACAGAGCTCAAGTACCCGTATGGGGTACTGAGGATCAAGCTAAAGTCAACCACATAAAATGCAAGAGCCTTAGATACTGTTCTAACTCACCAATGCTCTTATTTATCTTGAACTGGGCTGGCTTAGATCAAATAGGACAAAAAGGACTAATATGAACTAATAGAGAACATGTAGCAAAGAGGGCTTGGAGAATATAGACTGAAGTTTATGAAGGTGAGTGTTTTTCATAGTTGAAGATGTGTGATCACTTAAGTTTTAACCCTTTAAAATGCAAATATGTGGGTAATCTAGAAATTATTTAAAATAAAATAGTACCTAGTATATTTTCGATATTAGCCCCTTATCTGATGGGTATTGGGTGAATAGCTTCTCCCATTCTGTTGGTGGTTTCTGTATCCTATGCTCTATTTCTTTTGAGGTGCAGAAGCTTCTCAACTTAATAGAGTCCAATTTGATCTTATCTTTGCTTCCTCTTGTTTTGACAGTGCTGTTTTCTCCTTGAAGATGCCTTTAGTTTCAATGTCATTGAACGTTTTACCTAGGTTTTGTTCTATATAGTTTATGGTTTTGCATCTGATATCAAGGTATATAATTAATTTGCATTTGACCTTTGTGCATGGAGGTCTGAGCTCACTTTTTTGAAAGTGGCTGACCTGTTGTGCCAAACCACTTGTTGAAGAGGCTTTCCTTGCTCCATTTTGGATTTCTTGCCCCTTTATCAAAAATTAAATGATATATGTCTGGGTACACCTCTGAATACTCAAGCCTATTCCACTAAGGATCTATCATTACTCCAATACTAAGCTGTTTTAATAACTATTTATTTGAATTGCAATTTAAACTTGGGGAAAGTAATGCCCCATATTCCTTTCCCCAGGGGTTGCTCTAGGTATTCAAGGGGTTTTATTCTTCCAAATGAATTCCACGAGTGTTTGATTCAACTCTTTGAAGAATGTCATAGGTATCATTAGAAGGATTACATTAAACCTTTGTATAATTCTTTGCAGAGTATTACCATATTAATGATATTAATTCTACCACCCCATGTATAGGGTCTGTGTCTCCATTTCTGTGTGTCCTATTTTATTTCTTGAAGCCAGGTTTTTTAGTTTTCTTTTTATAGGTTCTTCACCTATTTATTTAAGTTGACTCCAAGATATTTGAGTTTGTGTGACAAACTGTTTACGTAATGTCCATTTCTTCTGTATCATTATTTTTCTTGTTGTTGATATTGTGTATTATGTTGATAAATTTACGAATGTTAAACCAACCTTGCATTCCTGGAATAAAATTTACTTGATCATAGTGATCTCTTCTGCTGTGTGGAATTGTTCTTCATTTGATTTTCTAGTTCACTGATTCTGTCCTCAGCTGCTATTACCCTACTAGATAGGCTGTCCACTGAATTTTTCAATTGAGCTATCATGTTTTTCCGATCTTTTATTTCAGTTTGGAGTTCTCTGATTTCTGTCTTTGTGTTCTGTAGAGCTAAGTTTTTTGTGATTTCCATGAGTATCTTCCATATTTCTGTTCCAAACTCCTTATCTGAGAGGTTAATCAGATGGTTGGTATTTTTTTGGGTTATCAGAGCTATCATTTTCATTCTCATTGCATAGTCTTTGTATGAGAGGGTTCCCCATTGTCACGCTTGTTGTGTGATTTTTCCTATGTGTTATAGTGGGGTTCATTAGTTAGAAAGAGTGCGTGGCTGTGAAGCAAAGTGGAGCACTGTGCTCTTCTGGAGCCTCCAGGAGACAGTTTTTCTTGTGACCCTTTCTAGTCATCTGAGGAGTGCTTCAGGAGATCAGAGAAGAGAAACATGCAAAGCCAACAGGTCCCCTCAGCTTCTCCCAGTCAGCAATCACACAGCAGGGCAGACTACTCCCAAGCTCCATATTTTCAACTGGTTTTTCTGGCCCTCATCTCTATTATCTATATAATGTCCTTAATTTTTTAAACCCATACATGGTGAGACTATTCTGCACCTATCTTTTTCTCTCTGACTTATTTTACTCAGCATAATAGATTCCATGTACAACTATGTATAGGAAAATTTCATGACTTCATCTCTCCTGACAGCTGCATAATATTGCATTGTGTATATGTATCACAGTTTCTTTAGCCATTCATCTGTTGAAGGATATCTTGGTTGTTTCCAGAGTCTGGCTATTGTAAATAGTGCTGCAATGAATATAGGTGTGAGGAAAAGGTTTTTGTATTGTATTTTTGTGTTCCTAGGGTATATCCCTAGGAGTGGTATAGCTGGATCATATGGGATCTCAATTTCCAGTTTTTTGAGGAATCTCCATATTGCTTTTCATAAAGACTGAACAAGATGAAATTCCCTCCAGCAATGAATAAGAGTTTTTTCTGGGGCCAGAACAGTGGAGCAAGTGGTAGGGTGTCTGCCTTATACACACTAATCTAGGAAGGATGGGTCCCCCAGTGTCCCATATAGTCCCCCAAGCCAGGAGTGATTTTTGAGTGCATATTCAGGAGTAACCCTGATCGTTACTGGGTGTGACCCCAAAATAACCCTCCCAAAAAAAGAATTTATCTCTTCACAACCCTGCCATTACTGATTGTTCTTATTCTTTGTAATGTGTCAGTCTTTGAGATATTGCTGTTGTTTTCAAAGATAGATAGTAATATGTGGACTGATACAGGATTTACAATTGGAGACTGGATAAGCCTATTTTTATCTCTTATAACAAAAGCAAGACTAATATAAACTAGTCAAATTATAAACCTAGAGTTGCGTGTTT
Organism: Suncus etruscus; assembly: GCF_024139225.1. Lineage (NCBI taxonomy): Eukaryota > Metazoa > Chordata > Mammalia > Eulipotyphla > Soricidae > Suncus > Suncus etruscus. Next base: position 138,970,927 of record NC_064852.1, on the reverse strand, counting down.
GAATCTTCCTTTTCAGTGATTCCCAAAGGTGCACAAAAGATTAGTTTTAAATATAAGGCAGCTGTTTTAAAAAAAATAGTGTGAAAGAGGGTTATATTTGTGAGATTAGTCACTATGTTATACCACTAAAAATAATCACTTTATAAAATTATTTTTAAAAATACCTATATTGATTTTTATTTTTAACTTTTCTTTGTCATAATTATTCATTTATAAATAAATCCCATATTAATATGATGTCAATAGGTTGTGCAGAAAGAAACCACACAAAGGGCTATTAAAATTGATAAGTAGAATTAAAACTCCATATGTGATTCCACAGGCCATCTACTCCAATTATACATTTACTCTACCAATCTAGGTGCGCAAGACTTATCATGCTCCTAGGTTTCAGAGTCTAATTTCTTTTTGCTTTAAAACTTCTGTTTTCACTTAATGAAATCCTGATATTTTGTAAGTAAAGTACTTACATTATTCTTTTAGAAATAGATTTCTCAAATTTTCTATTAGGCCATAGTCATTTTAACATAAGAGTGTAGAATTGAAGAAGATATGAAGAAAATCTAAGGTGCTTTACCACTTAGTGATTTTTTTCATAGTTTAGAAATATGTGGGGAAAGTAAAAGCTATGAATAAACTAAAGATTAATCATTTCAGACATATATACCAATGTATGTATTCATCATTATAGGATAAACATGAAAGGATATAACTTATTTTCTGCCTCTTTCTTATGAATATAACCATTAGAAAATGTGTCTTGATGTTTGCCAAAAAGGAAATATTGAAATTTATTTGGAAATGTAAGCATTATTTTTAGAGTTTTTTTGTTTGTTTGTTTGAGCCATATACCCATTTGACGCTCCGGAGTTCTCCTGGCCATGTGCTCAGAAATCATTTCTGGCTTGGAGGGACCATATGGGAAGCCTGGGTTATTGAACCGTGGTCCATACTAGGCTAGCTTGCAAGGCCTAGAACCACCAGTGTGCCCCTGAGCATTCTTATCATAGTTGTAATTAATGAAGCGAAGTCTTTTAAAGAAAATTGTAGAAAATGATACTTGACAATAACCTGGTAAGTAAAATCCTAATTATTGAATGTCCATTTCTTCACTTTAACTCTTACCATTAGGACTTGCTATTAATGGGTTTTCAATAGCTAAAGAGAATATAAGCAACTATTTTATAATATTAAAAGCATTGAGTTAATGTTATAAAACCCAGGTTATTATTTATAGATGAAATAAATGCAATCTTCACTAATTAGTTGCTTTTAGATAGATTTAAAGCATGATCTAAAATTAAATAATTTATTATAAAATTATAATTATCTCTACTGAATTAAAGGAATAAAATGCAATTCTTGGTAATAAGTGATAGATTTTAGAGTATACATAGAAAAAAGAGAAAAATGAATAACACAGAACTAAGAATATAATTCTTGACATCCTTCAGAAAGCTTTGCACAACATCTTTAACAGTTTCTGCATTTCTTTCCCCCATTTATAACATATAGCTTAGTAGTACTGTCACTTTGAATAAATCCATTTCCAGTGTATCAACTTAATGCAGATATAATAGATACCTGTTTTATAAAAGTGAGCTATCATCTAAAATTGACAGTTTTATTTAAATTGAATAATTTTGCATCATCAGGTGGACTTTTTTTATTTATTTATTTATTTTATGTTTTATTACTAGTAGTTGGATTAAAAAGGTATGGGGAGTTAGTTTGTTCTATTGTTTTTGTTTTGTTATGCTGGGAATCAACCCCAGGACATCACACATACAAGCAAGCATTCTCTCACTACAAGTACATCCTCTACTAAGATATTTATCTATTCAATTTGTCTTCTTTATGCTGAGTTCATCTTTATCAAAAGAAGAAGTAACATTCAATAATCATATCTCTGCAACACAAACATTTATTTGACATATGAAATTACTCTAACATGTTTTTCTCCGGCATTCTTTTACAGTTGAATCTAAAATTATTGTACAAAATTTTATAGAAAAAATTACAGTCCCTTTGGATATTTAGTGTCACTTTCTATTTTTTGAAACCTTAGCTAGTGTTACTAATTGTCATCTGCTGATGTTAAAAAGGACTGAAGCATAAAATAATTTATTCAGGGTATGCAATTCAACCAAGCTAATTTTTGTTCATCAACATCATGAAAAAGTAGATATAAATCACTGAGATAAATCTTATTAAATTCAAAGAACTACTCTAATGATGCTCACATTGTAATTCTCAACACAGAACTCCAAAATATTAAAAAAATAAATTGGTTTAGAATATCAAATTTGTTAGAAGTGTTTAAGCCTCATTAATGATGTCAGGATCATAGAATCCTTTTATTACTCTGTTTGGTGCTTTAGATAAAAGTATTCTCAGTAATAAAAAAATAAAGTGAGTCAAACATTATTAGTTGTACATAGTAGAAATTAGTTATTTTTGAAATATAAATAAAAATATAAAAATATATAAAGCACCAATTATATGAATAGGACTCTAGTAAAATGAAAAAGATATTAAAATTATGCCTAAAACGGTAGGGAAGACATGTAAAAATTTAAAATAAGCTAAAAGCTTTGTGACAGACATTAATATCATCTTGCCAATGCTACCCATCTTTCTATTATTGTTTATTTAACTCACCAAACTAATGTATACAGAAAGAAATGAGCTAAATTCAAAATTTAGGAGTTTGAACTTAGTTCTATACTGTTTCTCTCAACTCAGAGGATTACTTTCCTTTTGTTTCCAATAAATGTTTCTACCTTCTTAGAAAATGCATAAAAGTTTATTTGAAAAAGAATTAAATAGGGAAGTCTTAGCATAGTAGATACAGTTTGAGAAATTGTACAAAATTAAAACTTTTTCTTTCAGATTGGTGAAAGGGCAAGAGAAAACAGGCAGAATTAATGGGGTCAGTGTTTTAAAATTTAAAATTAGTATGGTCACTGTCTTAGGACAGGGGTAGAAAATTTTTTCACCATAAATCATTTAGATATATATATATATAGTATTTACTAGACATATAGTAAACATTTACTAGACATACAGAAAGTTAGACCAGAAAGAGACAAGAAATATATTTAACCATAATACTTAACCATATGCCAGTGTCAGGTCATATGATATCTGGGTCTTTTCCACCCTTACTTTTGGGGATACAAAGGTCAAGCAGATTATTTCTGATGTTCTTCTGGCATTATTGATTTGTTAATTTAGCTTTATATTTCTGAAAGAGGTAAGAATTTAAGAAAATCTTAGTTTAGTAAGTGGAACTTAATGTAAGATTTGTCTTGGGAGATGTAATATTGGTTTCAATTAAATTTAATTGATTAATTTCATTAGGCACCAAGATTCACAATATTATTCATATTAATGAGTCAAGAATATAGTAATTCTAACATCAAATCCTTCAATAACTGAACAGTGAGTTCTCTCATATGTGGAATGTTTGGTAATGAAACTGAGATGGCAAGAGGAAACCAGTTTTCATGCTTTTAATAGTAATTAAGAAGTTTAAATTAAAAGTTAATCAGGAATTTTAATAGGAATGGACAGAAAAATACTGATAAAAATAATAAACTTTGAACACAAGATTTATAAAATATTTAGTCCAGGGGACTGAGATTCCCCCATGCCAGACTGGTCTTCAGAGCCACGCCTGGTTAATCGGTCCCTGGGGGGAGGGTGAGGGAGAGAAATTCCTCCCCTATGCATCCACAAACTACAGAGGCAGGGGCTGCACCCAGAAGACTCCACATGCCAGTTCTTCTGTTTCTCTTCAGCTGGTATGTTGGGGACTCTGGGCAGGACAGCTAGCCATAGGCCCCCTGTGCTGACCACTTAGTTCAGGGGACTGAGATCCCTCCAAGCCAGACTGGACCCCATTCAGGATTTCTCTTCTTACTAATATTCATTTTCAAAAGCACACAGGCACTTTATTATTTTATATACTTTTTAACAACACCCAAAAATATTCGTAATTCTTGACTTTATTTAGGGGAAAAATGGAATTCCCTAGATTTGGAGGATAATATTCAAATAGGTTTCTAAAATCAGTGTATATGTAGATGTGACTTTCTATACAGTGGAACTCTCTGACTGCCAAGCCTAATCCATAAACAATTCATCTATACAATGTATATAACCCCTCTGGTATATTTCCCCTCCTCCACACCAGAGCCCCTTCTACTCCCTCATCTCCCAATCCGGATTTGTTATCTTCCCCTTAATTACCCTCTTTATCCTCAGTTCTTTAATTTGTTAGGCACCAAGACCGACCTCCTGCCCCAACAGATTCTGTCCTTTTGCACACCCCTACAAAGCTCATTATTACTCCTTAACTCTCTCACCCCCAACCATCAGTACCTCACATTTACCCTTTTTAACTTCAGTACTACACAGTTCTAATCACAGACCAAAGTCATGCATTGGATTTAACAACCCCTAACTATTTCAAAAGACATAAAATGGACACTTATGTTTTCTGAATATTTTATGTGTATTTTCTTTAACAGCTATAACTCTTTCTAAATATTATTTTACCATGATGATTCTACCCACTTTTTATCTTGTCTTCTCTTTGTGAGCTGTTCAATAAGGAATTTTAGTGGAAGAGTCCCTCAGTTTAATGCTTATGATTGAATCGTGTCATGGGATTGTTGGACTTTTTCTTATGGCCCCCATATGTGCTGATAACACCATGTGGCATTGCTTCTTGTTTGCAAAGGCACATTAAAATGGGAAAATACTATACATACAAATAAGTTCTTATCTAATAGAGATTGGAACACACAAATCTTGTAGTGCAATGGGGCCTTATACCCTGAACATTGATATAATGACCTGGCACAGGCCTCAGAAGAATGGGCACCCTCCATTCACCCCTGAACCAGGGGAGCTATCTACAAAACATTCAAGGTTTTTTTTATAACAACACCTGGAAGCAATCCTCTACCAGGGAAGACCCTACCACAACTCTGACATCGAACTGCTCAAAAGAGACTTCCCTTAAAACTAAGAAGACTTGACAACAACAACAACTTGCTTATAGGACAGGGTTCTCTGCATTGCCCTTTAATTGTGAGGTAAAACGAGAGGACTCTCTGCACCATCCTGACTGCAATATAGGATATGCAGATGCCAGGATCTTTAATACAGAAACATGATACCAACAACAGAGACTGTGTGAAAAATGAAAGTGTATTGGTACTACAGACAATGACCTGGATTGGACAAACTAGTTTGCATGGAGCCTAGATTTGGTCTTATGCCAGGAAGCTTCAGGGGTAGGGTCTCCTTGTATTTAGGCCAAGGCTTTTCCTTTCCATATCCCTCATATTTTGGTGGGCCTATGCAAACAATAGTTGCCACTCTAACACCATTTTTACTGTGCTCCTTTGACTCCAATCCTTAAGAAAAACAACCCACTTAAACTTTTGAGGTTAACTTAAACTAATATACATGTGCATGGAAATGTAAAAATGTACTTTGCCTTCAATGTTTAAGAAGTTACGTAAGTGTTATGTCTTTAGAATGCTTTGTGTGCTGCTAAGAAATATTATGTACTACAATCTGGGAACTTGAGGGACAGAGTAATTGTACATGGGTTCTGTTTTATTGTTTTTAATGTTCTTTGGCTGAAAGTTCAAAGTTAAGATATCAGCAATGGAACTACTGAGAATTCTGTTTATGAGTGATTGTCCTTCCACTGTAACTTTACCTTGTCCTCTTTCTTTGCATCTTTGTTCTCATAATTAAAAATAAAAAATTAATACAAATGTGAACCTGAGAATTTGCCTACAGAAATGCATGTGTTAAGTTGCACTAAGTTTGGTAATGAAACTGAGATGGCAAGAGGAAACCAGCTTTCATGCTTTTAATAGTAATTAAGAAGTTTAAATTAAAAATTAATCAGGAATTTTAATAGCAATGGCCAGAAAGATACTGATAAAAAACAATAAACTTTGAACACAAGCTTTATAAAATATTTATTAAAGAGAGCACAATTATATAGAACATCAAAAACTTGAAGATATCTAAGAACAATATATGAAGTTAGAAGCAGGAACCATATGGATGAACCATTCAAAGATTTAAGAAGACAACGATGTGTGGTCTGTTTACTAAATCATATAAACAAATAAAAAAGAATATTCTCTTATATACACATACTGTTCACTATTTATAAACTTTCAGAGGATTATTGGACTGCTACATTGTTTTAGATATCATGTCTACAAAGTGATTATTAAGATCAATATCAGAAAAATTCTTATGTATTATCTTACGTGTTTTGTGGTGTCAGGTCGTATCTTTAATATTTCAATTAATTTTTAGTTAATTTTATGAAGAGTGTAAAGTTAAAAATAAATTTCTTTTCTTTTTTATTTTTTTAAGTTAAGTGACATTCAGCAATGCTCAGGGTTTTCTCTTGTCTCTCTACTCAGTGATCATTCCTGGCAGGCTTTGTGTGACCATCTGGAGTATTGGGTATGGATCCTAAGTCAGCTGTATGCAAGGTACAATTATCAGACCTTCTGGACTATCTCTCTGATCAAAATTTCATTTTTCTGCATGAGGACATTCCACTTTTCTTTAAATTTCCCTTTAAATACATCAGTTTTTCTTGAATTGAGTGTATTTAATTCCCTTGTCAGATTTATATGCATATGTTGGTTTGATAATTTACTAATTTACTTCATTTGTCCCTTGACTATTTTTGCCACAGCATACTATTTAATTATTATAGCTTAATAATCTATAATTTAAAATAAAAATGGTAATGCCTCTGATTTTATTTTCACTCTTGAAGAATCTCAAGATTCTTTGGATTTTCAGGGACTTTTGAGAATTGATATGCATATTTCTATATTCATAAAAATGTTTTGGGTGTTTTGATTAAGTTACATTCAGTTTATAAGATTCATTAGATCATATAAACCTTTTAATAATATTAAATCTTCCTAGAGGAACAAGATAAAAGTAGTTTTTTTTAAATCTAGTGGATAGTTTGGTCCTGGGCAGGCAGAGGGGTGGAGTAGCATAACAATAGTGAGGCTAGGAATTTACATGGCAAGGAGACAATGGTTTATTTAAGATGAGATGTTTTAAATGTCTATCCTAAATTAAGACAAGCACTCCCAAAGAGAGCATTTATTCTTCAATATAATGGTGATGTTTCCTTCTGAGTGTACAGATGCTGTATGACACACTGCTTTTACCAGTACAAATTTCAGCTTGGCTTGGCACATGAAGAAGGCAAGAAGAAGTTAAGCAACACCATGTTTCTTTCCTGGCTTGGTTTATTAATTTCTCATGGCTACAATGCATCAGACCCATTTACCTGTGGGTGAAAATATGGCACATGGGGTGATTTCACAATGTGCATCTGAACAGTTACAGGGACCCAAGGATACAGACAACAATGGTGAGTGACTTGACCCTCTGGTGGATAATTGTTGCCCAAACCCATTCATCATGTAACCTTACCTACAAGAAAGAATTGCCCATTTCTGGACAGGGTCTTTGAGGGGTTTCACAAGGTTTGGCCGGAAAGTCAGGAGGGGAGATTGATGAGGTTAATGGAGGATGGGAGAATGAGGAGAGATGGGTTAGGGACAAGGTACTATGCTGGCTGAAGAGGGATCCAGCCTAAATAGTTATAATAGACCACATATATTGGCCAGGGCCTGAATAAAGATAATATAGCCTGAAGCCTGCCTGTGAGTTTTCTACCCATCACTATCCTAAAGCTTAAGCTGCAATGGCTGGGGGAGGTGCATATGTGGTCCTGGGCTGCAGAAAGGCCTCTCATCTCTCCATTACCATCCACCACCATCCAAGACCACCCAAAGGGTTTTAATTCTACAAATAATCACCATGTTGGTTCCCTTGAACTAGACTAAATGTGCCATGTCTTTTACTGGAAGATCAGTGCATATGGCTTTCTTTCTGAATGGCTTCATGTTGCACTGGTTCATCTACCTGCACTTCTCACATTGGACTATATGAACCAGGTTCCCTAGTACCTTTCCAGTAGTGATGATTTCTCCATTTCACCTTCCTAGTTTCTATAACTTACCCTTTACTACTGGTACTACACTAGAGATACCTCTTCCTAGGATACCATCTTCCTAGGATACCCCTTCCTAGGACACCCCTTTCTAGGACACCCCTTCCTAGGATGATGAGATGGCTATTGTCTCTGCGAACTGTTAGTCTGAAAAACCTCAACCAGAGTTACCTCCACCCCAAGTCCCGAGTCAGATAGATAAGCCAGTGCTGGTGATCCAAGTAAGTCCTGGACATTGTTGAATGGCTCAATATTCAGAATATTAATGGATTTATCAGTAGACATGACACCAAAAGAGATTTCTTAGTTTACTGGTAAGCCATTAAGAGAAACAATCCCAGGAATCCTTGGAGATGGGGAGACTGCTTTGAAAGGACAGAGGTTTCTGAAAGCTACAAACATCTGGACCTGAAAATGTGCCAGTGAAAGGTAACCACTATGCCCTCAATAGACATAGGTTCTGTAGATTCATTCCTTGGCCTTGCTCAGCTGCCCTACCACCCATGGTAGCAGAGGTCCCTTCAGGCAGGACAGAAATAGTCAGTGAATAGAAGAGAGCTGTAGATTCTGGATGGTGTCCCAGACGCCAATCTAGACAGTCTTTCTTCTACAAAAGATGCTTTGTGTGAGGACCTTGCTTCCCCAACCTGCAGTAGATTTCAGGGTCACTTTTAGGGTAAGAAACCAAAGAGACAGTCCTATTGGAGGTGGACCAACAGCAGGGATATGAGCGGGATCCTCCATCCAGATCTTGGCCCAATCATAGAGTACCTTTCTATCCCTGGTTCACTCAACAACAAAATGCAGAAGTTTGAGATGAACAATCCAAGCCCAGTCAAAGCCCAACTGAGGAGAAGCTGCTTTCAGAACCTTCTTCAACTTTCTTCTAGGCACCAGTGGTAAAATTAGCCCATGAGTCATATTTCTGACCTTACATAAATGGTCTGATGCAGTGTAGCCATAAAGAATTAATAAACCTATTCTTCCAGGAGTCGCTTGGCTACTTGTCTTGCCGTCTTCCTCTTCACTCACTAAGCCAACCTAAAAACCTCTGTTTATTCTGTGTACAAATTCAACCAGTGTGGAAAGGCCGAATGAGATACAGCTGAATTTTTCCATATGTGAGGGGTAGGTGAAAAGGAAAGAAGTTGAGGGAGCAATTTTGGGGGGTAAAAGCAGGGTGTCATATAACATACAGGGACTTTGTTGCATTTAATTACAAATGTCCCGGTAATTTATGCTAAAATACCCCTACTCTAAACATAATGTGGTAAGTCTAAGCAGCTTGGAAAGATTTATCCCCACAAATAACTAACAAAATGTCTCTAAAATATTATATTTCCAACAGTAATTAATAAGCATTTATATTACCTCACTTCCTCATGAGAATTTGTTATTACCAAGATATTCTATATTCTAGCAGTTCTGGTAATAATATACACACGCAATTTTACAATAATGTGTATGTTTTATAGGAATTTTATATAATAATATGTAAAATATATAGGATAAATTCTAATGTTTGTATTTTAAGTCTTCAAAACCTTTAATTTTTAGAGTCAGATAAATGTTTTAAAATTTATTCATTTCTCCTATGTCTACTGAATTTGTTTATTTAAAGTTGTTCTTGCTAATATGTAGATATTGGTATCTCTTGCAGTTTATTTAATATTAGAATAAAATTTTACATAACTTTCATTATTTACACTTTTTAAACTCCTGGGTTATATTTATTACACTGTATTTTAAACCATAAAACAATGATAAGAAATACTTTGTTGCGTAACTTTTTAATTTAGAAAAATTAACATTATTTGCATTTCTTGATATATATATTTATATCTATCATCTTAATAATGACTTATAATTTTGTGTTTGCATCTGTGGTGCTAGGATGTAGTCCTATTAAAGCAAAGGTAGATTTCCATTGAGTTAATGGATTCTTAAGAAAAAGTTTAATTAAAGTATGGAAAGTTAATAAGTTAATTTTACAGTTCAAATAGACAGTTCTTTTCTAATGCCCAGGCCTCTCCTTTTGTCTCTATGAGATGTCACTCTGTCTCAAAATGTAGAACTTTCTAAGTTCTGTCCTCACCATCTGCTCTCACCATGTTCTCTGGTCTAGTCTTGATCCCACACTGTTCTCTATCCATGGGTATGTGGTTTATTTCCTAGATAAATGTTTGCTTCCAGTGTCCTGGCTTTAGAACCTGAGGTTTAAGTTTATGCCTGATGTCTCAATTTTTCTTACTTTTTGGCCACATCCACATGTTTGTGAGAGAGATCCCTGTGTTCTCTCTGTACACATTGGGCCTCTATTAGTTTAAATCAGTGGTTCCTGCCCTTGCTTTCCTAGTCTCTGCCTATCACCACTGAGTCTCTGGCATATGTGTGAGACTTCTTTGCCCTATACCTGATCACTGCCCAGTGTCTGAGCCCTATCTGCTCCTGCAGTTCACAGAGTATAGTTGAGTGTGCAGAGAGAAGTGGCTGAGGGGCTTCCTTTAATATGCTTCCATCCCCCATCTCTATCTTCCCATTATCTAGTTTGATTAATTACATTTCAACAGTAACGTTTTTATATTTACTTTATTTAAGCATTGTGGGTACAAAATTGTTAATGGTTGAGTTTTCATAGAATATATGCCACCCTTCACCAATGCACATTTCCTAACACCAATGTCACAGTTTCTTTCCCCCGTCCCCTCCTGCCTCTGGGCAGGCATTTTACTTTTCTCTCTAGCACACACTCTCTTTTTTTTCTCTATATTTCTCTAATCCTTTTCTATAGTGTGAAGAAATATCATACATATCACTTTATCTCCTTTTAGAACCAGTTCTTGTCCAGTCAATAATGATATTTAAAGTGACCAAATAAATTCATCTGGTGTCACATCCTTCACTTTCTCCTTAACAACTGAAGTTTTCCACTCTTAAGTTTTGTCTGTGTGTGTGTGCATATGTGTGTGTGTGTGTGTGTGTGTGTGTGTGCAATGATTGTATTTGAAGTTCAGTGGTGGTTCCAGGGGAGAAAAAATTATATAAACATGGTCAACTTCATAAAAACCTGAACCCTAACCACTGTACTAATAAACCAAGACTATATTATATTCTCTAATATCTGACTTAATTATTATATATTATGATATATATCAATTTGTTATTCCAAGTAATGAATTTATTTTACATATAAGATTAAGTATTTTAAGATGAACATAATTTGCCACATCCTAGTATAATATAATATAATATAATATAATATAATATAATATAATATAATATAATATAATATAATATAATATAATATAATATAATATAATATAATATAATATAATATAATATAATATAATATAATATAATATAATATAATATAATATAATAAATATAATATAATATAATATAATATAATATAATATAATATAATATAATATAATATAATATAATATAATATAATATAATATAATATAATATAATATAATTAATATAATTAATATAATATTATATATAATATATATAATGCATATAGTATATATTATAATATAGTAACTTTCAGATGGTCATTGTTTAAGAAATAGGCAGATATAAGTAATGCTCAGAAATAGACAAGATAAATTTTTGTAAGAAACTTTTATGTTTATATGAGAAATCTTCATTTTTATGTGAATTGTGCATATGTAAATATACTTATATATTTGTTTATATATATATATATACAACCACAGGAGCTGAAACTATAGCACAGACATAGGGTATTTGCTTTGCTAGTGGCCTATCCAGGACCAACCTTGGTTCCATCCCTGTCGTCCCATAGGTCCCCCAATCCAGGAGCAATTTCTCAGCGCATAGCCAGGAGTAACCCCTGAGGACTTAACAGTATAGTCACTTCATTGTATAGATATTTTAATTAATCACTGGTTTTTCTAGCTCACATATGGTTGCCTAGGGATAATCTGTTTCACAATTTTGGTTGTTAGAGAAGTTCAAACTTTGGTTGTTAAAGAAACCTTATCAGATAGGCAGCTGACTCAACCCCTAGTTATTCGTTTCTGAAGGCACATTGTTTCTAAGTTAACTCCTGTCTTAGCTCATAGTAGAAAGTACCTAAACTTTCAACCTGTCTTGGGTTTGAGACCACCTTGGTCCTAGGCCCAAGAATCATTTGTTCTCACTCCTCCAAGGTGCTTTGCTTAATCACCTCCAAATTACTTCCTCTTCACATTATGAAAGTTTTCTTTTGTCTTTATCTAACGATAATAATTAAGTCATTGACTAGGGTCAATTTGGAATCTTACTATTTGTAGTCTCTGCCATATATACAAAAGGCATGCACATTATACAATTTCTGTTTTTCTCTGATTAATCTGTCTTTTATTGTTGATGGTATCTGGAATATAACTTTAGAAGAGTTGAGAGAAAATTATTTTCCCTCCCCACTAGCTTACTAACATCTCTTTTTTGTTTCATATTAGATTTGAAATTTGGTGGTATTTAGAATGTTTGTTATGTTGGTGACATTGTTTAATCAGTACATTATATGCATCAGCTAAATAGGACTTTAATATTTGTATTGATATGCTCATTAGCATTTAATTAAAATTGAATGATTTCTTTTACAAATTCATTATCACTGTGATTTTAGTCATGCTAGTTTTGCTAAGTTCTTAATTTTAGGAAGCAAAGCCTGCTTAATAACAAGTGATCTTATTTTTTTGAAATGTCATTCAATAAAACTGCATCTTCATATTACAGGTAGCCACAGAGCATTACAAAATAAATACCAATTTCATCTGAAAATCTTAGAATAAAATTGGTAAACATAAAATAAATAATATTCAAGACCCTGATGATTATAAATAATGTGAGGTTAACTATATTGAAGTATAATCATATTTGAATATCTATCTGTATAAAAATAGGCTTACCTTGACTATGTTATAAAACCAAGTAATAAAATATTTATTTCTAATGATAAATAATATAAATCCATTACTTTTTTCTCAATTGAAATCAAAGCGAGGCCAAAGATATTAAGAGCAGAATCGATATTTGAAACCAAGAAGCATGTGAAGTTAGAGACAACTCTTTTATCTATTTACTTTTGTCACAAAACCTAAAGATGAGGACACTTATCATTGGTTATCTTTATCCCAAGGTTAACCCATATTTTCTTAGGGTTGTATATAAGATAAAATCTTCAGGAAACCGAGAGATATTAAGATATTAAGGCACTACCTCTGTGCTATCACTCTGCCCCCAGTACAATTGTTTTTGAAAGGTTTGTATCTCTTTACTCAAAAGTGCATTAGGATAAGTGTATAACATATCTTTCAGCCATTTGAGGGGGTGGTAAAGTGGAGATGGGAGGCAAAATAATCAAAATGATCCAATTGATCCCACTGGCTTAAATCATGCTTTGACAGATTTTAGTTAGTTTGCTAGATGTAAGAAATAGGCAGTTGGCTGGAACCAACAGCATAAAGAAAACACCTGAAATTGAAGGACAATTGGGTTGATGACATGAGAAAGGAGACAATGAAGATAGTGCAGAACAGCATACGACAGAGACCATGGAAACCTAGGGTGAGCAGTAGAGCTACAGAACAAGAGCAAAAGAGCACTGGACTGACAGGAAGCAAATAACAAGACATGAAGGTTACCAGCCTAGTGTCAGAGCTCTGAACAACTAGCAGTAGCAACAAGCTGTTTGGTCTCCAATATCAGATGTAAGTGTTCTGTTTCAGCCCACAGAGGTATCCCTGTATGTGTGATGAAATGAAGATTTTGTTAAACAAAACAACTGTATAAAGAGGCATTGATGTTCAATGTTCAAAGTTTATGTATTGTTCATAAGAATCACAAAGATAGGTTTCCAGTATAACAGTGTCCGGACATTTGAAATTAGCTTTCTTTTACCCGCAAAGACTAACCCTTTGTTTAGGATGACAAAAAACAGAGTGTAACAACAACCCAATCGAGAGGGGCTTATATTCATTTTAATGCAGACTGCTCTTGATTCTAGCCTTCCTTTAAAAAAGTGCTTCCTGGGGCCGAAGTGGTGACGAAAGACGTAATGCATCTGCCTAGCATGCCCTAATCTAGGACGGACCGGGGTTCAATCCCCCCCGCGTCCCATAAGGTGCGATTTCTGAGCGCATAGCCAGGAGTAACCTCTGAGTGTTACCAGGTGTGCCCTTCCCCCCCAAAAAAACCCAATCAATCAAAACAAAAAAGTGCTTCCTTTTCTTTTTCTATAAAATACCTTTCTTGTTTGTGATTGCAAAGACAAGATGATAACTTGAGAATTTGTGTTCATTTCCAATTCTCAGAGGACTGTATCGATATTGCTTTTCTTTCTCAACCTATCAGTCTTTCATTTTGGGGGGCCTGGGATAAAAGCTCAGGTCAAAAGCAGGGCATAGAGAATGTGTAGACTATCATTCTTACCCCCAATTCCACCAGCAATATAATTTGGCACCATCTCCTTTTGCATAGACACTCTAAATGAGGGGAAATCTTATACACAGAAACAAACTCTTAACTACTAGGGATAAGAACCCATACATTTTATAATTCAGGAAGCCTCCACCTTAAGCATGTGCCATGTGGACCTGATTTATTCTCCATGTAACTGGACAGTGACCCTCCAACCCAGAACCCCAGATCCCAGATGTGGAACTGACACAGGTCCCAGCAACATCACCAGGAACCAAATTCTTCCCTGTAAAATTTCTAATACCGCTCAGGCACCAACTTGCAACAGTTTCGATAAAACACGCTGACAGGAGAAATAGGCTACAACTTGATCTATGAGAGGATTGCCCTATCTCAGCAATGCAATTTTCTTTCTGTTTGTGTTTGGGTTTTTGGGTCACAACCAGCAGAGGTCAGGGTTTATTCCTGCTCTCCACTCAGAAGTCACTCCTGACAGGCATGGGGGACCTTATGGGAGCAGGGTTCGAATCCAGATCCATCATGGGTCAGCAGTGTGCAAGGCATTACCATTGTGCTATCTCTCTGCCACAGTACAATTATTTTTTGAATGGTTAGTATCTCTTTACTCAAAAGTGCATTAGGATAAATGTATCTTTCAGCCATTTTTAGTATGCACAGAATGTATCCTTTGTAATAATGTTCAATCTTTAATCAATTCCATGAGCTTTCTACTTTTAATACTGTACTTTTTAATAAATTCCAGATTGCCATTACAATTCTTTCCTTTTGTCATATTCCTTGTTCCCCAATTCTATAAACAGTCTAGGTATAAATCAAAAGAATTTTAACTATTTAGAGTGATTTCATCATTTTTTTTCCTTTGGTTTTTGAACCACACCCAGTAATGCTCAGGGGTTACTCCTGGCTATGCGGTCAGAAAATGCCCCTGGCTTGGGGGACCATTTGGGACGCTGGGGATTGAACCGAGGTCAGTCCTAGATCAGCAGCATGCAAGGCAAAAATCCCAATAGCTGCACTTTTGCTCCAATCCAAAGTTATTTTCTTATATGCTACCTGAATTACCATCTCTTAACATTAGGTATATGTACATTAAGACATATATATTAATTTTCACTTTCACCCATTTTTAAAACTAATATTTTAAATACTTTTCTGACATATACCTTACCAATAAAACCTAATAGAATGTATATTTATTATGGTTTTGTGTTCTACTTTTATTATGTTGAAAAATGTATTTTTAGGAGCCAATGTGCAATCTAGATATTTTATATAAAATACCTAAAGATAAATAGTATTCAAAAGAATGTTTTCCTCTCTGAAAATAGCACTAAAAATAACAGTTTCATATAATTTTGTATACTTTCTTATTAGTATTATACTCTAAATTTGTTAGCACTTCAGTGTAGTCTCAAAAAGTTGTACATAGATATAACCTAATTTTATATAATTGCAGTTTCTTTCTATTTATTCTATTATTACAAGTCCATGCTTTCAAAGTAGTTCATGGTTAAAATTTTAGACATACAATATTCCTCTACCAATCCCACCACCAAGGCCAATGTGCTGTGCCTCCAGGTTCTCTCCCACTCCCAACTCCCTCCTTATTGATCATATTTGGGTCGTGTTGCTTTAGTTTGAATATAATATTTTTGATATTATTAGCTTTGACATACCACTTCTATATATCACTCACTCACTTATCTGAGGACCTTGACCCATATCCAACCCCTTCCATTACTTCTCTTAAGATTATTATTTATTCTTCCCACACTGTTTTATTATTTTCTGTCTTTTTAATACTAAGACCATATCACCTGAGATATCCCCATTTTGAACACAGCACTTTCTTACTGAGTTATTCTATATATAGTAAATAAGTGATATCAATTTGTGTTTGTCTTTCTTCTGACATGCTTAACATATCTTTCAGTTCTATCCATGTTGCAGTTAATAATAGCATGCTTTATTATTCCTTATCGGTATATAGTATTCCACTGGTTATATAACCACATATTTACAATTCACTCATCTACCAATAGACAACTGGATTTTTATGCTAGCTATTGTACTAAATGTTGCAATAAATAATATTATGCATAAGTTTCTTTTACATGGCAAGTTTTTTGTCCTGTGGATAGAGACCGAGCAGTGGAATTACTTGGTTATACCAAAGCTCAATCTTTAGTTAGTAAGAAATCTCAAAAAAAAAAAAAACTCTGCTGTTTCTATGTGTGGGATAACTTAAAAAAAAAGAAGAAAGAGAACTATTCAACCCCACAGTATTCTAATATCTAATGCAGTATTTCTCAAATTGGGAAGTGGGAAGTTGAACAGGAATGAGAGTGATGGTAGAACCTAGGTACAAAAGTGTAATTAATATTTTCTGTTTATTTGCTTAAAGGAGATATATTGCTTATGTGGGTGGACAGTTGTGATATGTTTTATTTATTCTACAAAGGACTATTAGGTCAAATTATAATGGACACTGGAGATAAAACTATCTCCCCCAGTTCATTATCATAATATTATTCTCTACTATCTAACTTTATTTAACATATTTATTCTTTCACAAATATATTTTAATATGTGTGTATTAAATGTAGGGATTTATATAGGTAATTCTTATATATAGAGACAGTAGATACAGTACAGTGTAGGGTGATTTCCTTGAACCTGGCCAACCCCCGTGTATATGGCACCCCATATGGTCCATACATTTCCAGCAGTGATCCCTGACCAAAGATCTAGTTCTGAACCCTGGCACCAACTGGATGCAGTGCAAATTCCAAAAAGGATCTTACATTACTAATATTATTTCAAAATATGTTCCAAAATCTCATTTCTATTCTTAGAATAAGTTTTGAGTGCATGATTTGATTCACTGCATAAACATATCTCTATTCCATTTATTTTTCATATCCAGTAATATTTATATACTTCATTTTATGAATATTTCTCCAGTTTATTGTAAAATTTACTTCCTTATAAATATATTTAATTTCCTTATCTTGTTTATGCCATCAGTCATTTGGCTCAGGTGGATTTTTCTCTATTCTTAAAATTTTTTTTTCTAATTTTGCTTTTAAGGCTCTATATACTTTTAATTTTCCTTCTATTCAGTTGATTTCCCTTTAGTGTAATTTTTGCTAAATTCTCAATATAAACCATAAGTTCCACCTGATTCTGCCAGAGTGACAGGGATCTCAGTCTTAAATATTTCTTAGTCTTCATTATTTGCAATTCCACGATAATGTCATATGGAATTGGATTTTTAAATAGCATACATATTCTAGCAACTTCTAAATCTATAATTATGGCTTAATTTACATAATATATTCAGTATCATTGATTAATCTAAAGGAAATATCAAATTTTTCATTATTTAAACCATATTTCTTGTATCCTTCAAAAGCCTCATACTATAGAGTTCCTTGTAATAGAAAAAAAGTAATTTTATTTTTCTAGATAACCAAATCCTATAATAATATCTATATATTAAGATAGAGACTATCCTAAAGAGATAAACGAATATTTGTAGATCACTCAATAAGAGATTGAATCACTTCTTTCCGAGCTCCAATGTAAATATGTATATTTATCAAACAGGAGTCTGTACCTAGTTCTTGTTATTTTTCATGCACTGACTTGTACAATTATCTTTGAAAGGTGATTGGTATAATAATAAAATAAGAATTGCGAGTCTTAGTGTCTAGGCACATAGATGGATAATTATAGGTTTTTTGTTTTGTTTTGTTTTTAAGAAATCAAATACTGGAACCAGAAAGATAGCATGGAGGTAAGGCGTTTGCCTTGCATGCAAAAGGATGGTGGTTCAAATCCCAGCATCCCATATGGTTCCCTGAGCCTGCCAGGAGCGATTTCTGAGCGTAGAAGCAGAAGTAACACCTGACCCCAAAACAAAAACAAAACAAACAAGCAAACAAAAGAAATAAAATAATTTTATTGAAAAAATAGCAGAATGGATTAAAGAATGGAAATAAACTGTTTCAAAAGCATGTGCATTCCTAGCATGGTGACCACTAGAAAGTCACCATGCAGTCGTTGTATTGTATTGTTTCAAAATTATTCCAGACTCTAAACATGTATTACATTAATGTATTATGTGTATTACATTGATTACATATTACATTATGCTGAGTTATTATCAATAGCTTCACTCTACCTTTCTCATTGTTTTATATGTCTTTTTGTCTCTTTCTCTAATACAAGTATTGAATCACTTCTACTGTTACTGTGCTTCCTCTTTAATCTTTAACCTGTAATTTTTTAGTAAATCATCTTGAATTATAAAATTATAAAGTTATTGAATATCTAGTTTCAGGAGTACAGTGTTACAACACTAATTTCTTCATAGCTATCCATTTTTCTCCACCAATGTTCCCAGTTTTTCATCACTAGCTAGTTGGTCATCATTTTTATATAGCAAATAAAAAAAGGTCGATGACTAAACAATGAGAAAATTTGTCATGTGATAGGCTCAGGTTTCTATTTGGTAGCTGTTAAGAAATGTGCTTTCTGAGTGAATGACAGTGTAGCTTTTTGCAAAGTTAGAAAAATACAATTTCTTTAACATCAAGGAACCCAGTGAAGACTGCTTTTTTTATTACATATTTGAGCAGGGATCTTATTCTCAAAAAATAATTTCATATAGCCATTCTGCTTCTGTTCACTAAGAGCAATCTAAACTTAACCAACCTCTCTTGTTTAAATGAATGATGATGATGATGATGATGATATTGATAATGATTGTTTTGGCTATTCGAGTACCACAACCCAGGCTTGCTCAAGAATGCATTCTGGCTCTGGTCTCAGATCTTCCTCAAGCAGTGCTAAGATCAGATGAGACCTTTCATCATCAATGCATGTGCTCAATTCTTGGAGTTTTATTTGTTATGCTTTATTTTCTAACTTGCTTTCTGGTCAGTAAAGTCATTTTACTCTGTAATAAAAAGCTATCATATTTTCAAGTCATAAATAGATTTATTATGCCAATATATCTCTCTCTGCATATTTGTAATATATGTGTATGGGTCTTTATTGTATATGTGCAGATAGATACTTTGATGTGTAAATACGTATGGCTTTTAACTCATAGTTTTTAATATTTAAGCAAAATTATGCTTATCTACTAAGTAGTGATTTTTATGTTTTTTTTGGGGGGGTCATACCCAGTGAGTTGCTCAGAAATTAGGAATTCTAGTAGTGCTCAGGGATTGAACCCTGGCCAGCCGTGTTCAAGGCAAAACACTGTACTGTTACTGTGGCCCCAGGGATATTGTCATTTTTTAAATCTAATTCAACCTTAGAATATACATATACATGTTATTTTCATTTATTTTTATTCCAGTGATATATTGTGGCTTCATATATAACCAACTTCGTTACCCTTTTGAATATTCACAAATGAAAATATATGCTGTGGAAAATATATGAGATATCATGAAATAACATTAATAAACTAATATTATTTCTTATATTTCATATAATAAATGCATTATATATTGGTGGTTTTTATGACTGGCTGTGCTCAGGGCTTGCTCTTTATTTTGTAATTGGAGATCACTTCTGACACTGTTTATGGACAATATATATGGCAAGGATTTAATGTTGTTGACCACAGACTTTACTCCCTGTACTATATTTCTGGTAATTTTATAGGGAATTATTTTGGTTTGGGCTTCATTTGGGGCCACATGAAAGTATTCAGGGTTTACTCCTATTTGATCACTCCTGCTTGGCATTCAGGGGACCATACCTGGGTCAGTAACTTTAATTGAACTTGGGTCAGCCACCTTACGTGGTATGCTTTTATTGCAGTCATATATACTTTGAATACTTTTAAATATCTATTTTATGTCCAACTCCAACAGTGCACAGTGAGTCTGGGCCAATTATATGATAAAAAACTGAGGTGTGAGGATTCAGGGTATTCTCAGGCTCTGTGGTACCAGGGACCACTGGTCTATCACCAGGAAAGTTCCAGGACATAACGATGTTTTAGAGTAGTCCATATCTGGGGCTGGAAGAATAGCATAGTGGTAGGGCATTTGCCTTGCATGCTTCCAATCTGGGACGGAACCGGGTTCAAACCCCAGAAACCCGTATGGTCCCCTGAGCCTGCCAGGAGTGATTTCTAAGAGAGAAGTCCATATCTATGTCCATATAGAGTAGGTGGGTATATAGTATTAAATATTAAACTGAGATGTGCTCTAAACCTTGTACTATTTGCCCAGCCTATATTAAACAATTGTTGAAGTTCCTTTCTTAGTGTGATTTTGAAAGTTAAATTGTGATAGAAACTCAATAACATGTAATTTACTATTAAGTGCAATACCAAATTGGCATACAATTAGAAAACTTATTTTATATTTACCTTACCAATGTTATCTATAATGTATTCAGGATATTATACACACCTTGTTCTTTGAAATTCACTTCTAAATATCCCAAGTTCTCTAAATGTAAATACAATTAACATGAAGAAAAGATTCATTGGAAGAATTCCACTAATTAACTCTCTATCTGTAATCTATGGCAGACAACTTTGTTTATTAAAAATATCCTGAGTCTATTTTAATTATAAGAAGTAATTTGTAGTATAAGTGTAGAGTTCTTTAAATTTTTAGCTAGTAGTCAATATCAGGCAATTTTCTTCTATATATAATTACTTTATTCTATTTTTCCCAAGTTAATAAGTTAATACCCATTTTTTTACCTAACATATTTATTTTAACTTCACCAGAATTTTTGGCTTTACAGATTACAGATACCAATTTATTTTACCTCTGAGGAGTTTCCACACCCCTGAGGAAATTAATTTGATACAAACCATAAGTCTTTCATGAGGAGCAGTCATGTTATCATACATGATTGGCAACCTTTTGAATTATTTACTCTCTTGCTAGCTAAAGTATTGTTACACAAGTATGTAATAAAACTACCTATGCTATTTTGATTAAATTGTATTTATTATACAACAAAAGTTTAAATACCTGAATGTTTATATAAATATAAGTTTATATAAATACTTATATCAATAAAATTATGTAAAATTTGAAGTTCATCAGTGCAAAATGTTACATGAAAATATTTATACAATACTCAAAGCAGTTTTAAGAAAAAACAATGATGTAGGTGCCCTTACACTGCCTAATTTCAACAAATTTAGAAATACCTATTAATCTAAATGCCATTGTATTACACATAAACAAACCCATAGACAGAGTAAATAAGTGAAGATTCAGAAATAAATTCATACACATATAAATGATTAATTTGTGGACAAATAGTCCAGAACATATGATGGGAGTATATATTTCATTATATTTCAGTATATATTTCAGTATATTTTGTTGGGTAAGTTAGATTGCTTGTGGAGGGGTGAAGTAATGAAACCTGACTCATGTACATAATTCAACTCAAAATAAAGTCTTGATAAGAATAAAAATATTTTAACAGAAGATTTAGATTCATTATATTTCTGGACAAAAATAAAGGGAATGAGTCTTTGGATCTCACACTTTATTTACAAAGGCCACAGAGGCTAAAATTAAAAAGTAGAGCTGCATTAAACTAAAAGCTTTATTCATAAAAAATAAAATTATCAAAATATTAGAAAGTCAATTTATCGAACATGAAAAAATACTGCATATCATATATTGAAATTTGGATTAATATTCCAAATATAATTTTAACAGCTGTGGTGTGAATATATATGTATAGTAACTATGAAATACTGTAAGGCAGTGCTCCTCAAACTATGGCCCGCAGTCTACATATTGTATTGTATCTGTTTTGTTTCTTCATTGCAAAATAGGATATATGCAGTGTGCATAAGAATTCGTTCATTAAGTTTTGTTTTTACTATAGTCAGACCCTCCAATGATCTGAGGGACAGTGAACTGGCCCCCTGTTTAAAAAGTTTGAGGACCCCTGCAAAGTTTCCTCAAAAAAATAAAATTTGAAACACCATATGGTTTAGTGATGTATTTATGGATTGATAACTAAAGGAAATGAAATGAATATTTCGAAGAAATTTCTTCTTTCCCATTTGAATTGGAGAATTTTAAATACTAGTAATACTGAACATCAAATAATATCACCTTTTGGATATCTAGTGATGTGATGATATATATATAAGACTTACATATATATGACTATATTTATGTAGAGACCCTACATAATAGAAATTTATATTAGTAATAATACTATTAATAGTCTATATGTAGATTATATATCCATATATTAATAGCATTATTATTCAGTCATAAAAATAGATATCCTGTCATTTATAGCAACATGGAAGGATTGTGAGGAAATTTGTTGCTAAGGAAAATAATTTAAACAAAGACCAATACTTATACATCGAGTGTTACAATGTTAAAATTATATGTAATTTGAAAAAGTTAAACTCATATAAATAGACTATAATTGTGGTTGCTAGGGAGTAGAAGTTGGAAAAAAGAGACGTTGATCAAAGCATACTAACTTCCAATTATAAGATGAATAAGTTCTTGCAATATAATATAGAGCATTTTGATTATAGTTATAGTACTTTATTATGTACTTGAAAATTGTATGAGAATAGGTTTTGAATGTCCTCAACATAAAAAGAAAATTGCAATTGAAGCAGGTGTTAGCTAACACTTGGTGATAATCTACGATTATGAGTTTAATCAGCACATTGCACATCTTATTCTTATATGGTGGTGTATAACATTTATAACTTATAATTATAAAATATTTGTATGAATTTTATAAAATTGAATGTTTATTAACACTAATAGCATGATTTAAGAACAGAAGATTTAATAAAATGAACAACTTGAAAGATCTGCTACCTCCATGTAAATAATACAATTTCATAGTCTACATAATTTTTATTAATATTTTGACCTTACACATTAAAATATTTTAGTTATGATAATAAGGAAGTTAGTGAGATAACCAAAAGGAATGGACTCTACTTTTTAATCTGTGATATAGTTACAGCAATGTCTCATACATAACCCAAATGAAGACTAAATATAGATCAGGAGCTGGCCTTCCTGAGATACTGGGACTGAGAGGGAAAGCATTGATTTTTGTTACTGAACTTTCAAATAAGTCCCCAGCTAAAGCTGGCTTCCACAGACACAACTATTGTTAATAAAATGAATGTCTAAGCCACCAGCGAGTAACTTGCTCAGCAGCTAGAGGAAATGAGTGTCTTAGCAGAAAGGAGAATCTTAAAATCACAGCGAAGTATATGCACTCCACAGGAATGGAGATTGGTAGACTAGACTGGGAAGTGTGTGATGTTTAATTCAGAAAGCTCAGTTTTTGAATAACACAGGGATCTCTTAAATTTGAACCAAAAAAAATTTTTTTTGGTTTTTGGGTCACACCTAGCAGTGCTTAGGGGTCACTCCTGGCACCAAGCTCAAATTTGCTCCTGGCAGGCACGGGGGACCATATGGGATGCCGGGATTCGAACCAATGACCTTCTGTATGAAAGGTAAATGCTTACCTCCATGCTATCTCTCCGCCCCACATATGAACCAAATTTTTACAAGAAAATAGTTTTCAAATTTTGTACAGAAAAGGGAGAACAATGACACCATATTTCCTTGCTTTTAAATTCCTGAACAATTGGATTAGTGGAAATAAAATGCAGTGATAGTGGGAAAAATATAGAAAGGAAAATGAAAGAAATTAAAAGAATATTATATGTCACTGAGATGCGTACAATATATTCAATGTCAAATATACAGTCCATATAATGGGAATTTATAGAAATAGTGATACATATAGTTTTATCTATATAGCCTCATATAGATATTTAATATATATTGTATATAGATATTTGCCTTATATAGATACTTAAAATTCTGAATCTGACTAAAATGC
The DNA here is from genome assembly GCF_024139225.1 of Suncus etruscus. Lineage (NCBI taxonomy): Eukaryota > Metazoa > Chordata > Mammalia > Eulipotyphla > Soricidae > Suncus > Suncus etruscus. Next base: position 138,946,470 of record NC_064852.1, on the reverse strand, counting down.
CTTAAATAATGACTATCAAAATATTTATTAAAATAATATACATTTGCAAAATTTTTTTCCTTTTTCTTTTGGTTTTTGGGCCACACCCGGCATTGCTCAAGTGTTACTCTTGGTTGTCTGCTCAGAAATAGCTCCCGACAGGCACGGGGGACCATATGGGACACCGGGATTCGAACCAACGACCTTTGGTCCTGGATCAGCTGCTTGCAAGGCAAACACCACTGTGTTATCTCTAGGGCCCACATTTGCAAAATGTATGCAGAAATCATACTTGCCAAATTGAAGAAAACACAACTCTAATTCAAAACTAAGTTAAATATAAGATTTTCTTGCAAATGCAAATTAAGATACATTTTAAATTTAACTAGTTTTTAAAATGGTAAGTATTATATAAATAATAATATTTTATAATTTACTCATTCCTTACACTTTATTAAAAAAACATGGTAGAGTATGATCATTACAAGCAGTGAACATAGACCTCTTTTGTAAGATAAAAATAAAAAATATATATGTTATTTCCTGTACTATGAATTAACTGTGAATATTAATCACATATATCCTACCAAAAATAGGTTTTGTGTATTTTTGCTTTGAGGCCACATTATGCTGGATCAGTGATTACTCCTGTTCTCTTCTCAGAGTTCACACCTACAGGAACACTAAGTAGTGTACTAAGTTGGTTGCTTACAATAGCAAGTACCTGTTTATGTGCTGTTCTATCTTTCTCCCTCCACAAAATATTAATTTAATATTTTAGAGCCTTTATAGACTATATTTTCTTATTCAATAACTAAGCTAGAAATTAGCACTAATGATAAAAAAGAACAGTAACTAAATAAAAGTTAAAAGCATTTAAATAATTATTGTATAAATATAGAACCTGGGGGCCGGAGAGATAGCATGGAGGTAAGGTGTTTGCCTCTCATGCAGGAAGTCATCAGTTCAAATCCCGGCGTCCCGTATGGTCCTCCCGTGCCTGCCAGGAGCAATTTCTGAGCCTGGAGCCAGGAATAACCCCTGAGCACTGCCGGGTGTGACCCAAAAACCACACACAAAAAATATATATATATAGAACCTGAATTTTTAAAATAAATTCATAAAATTCAAGGTATCTAGAAAGTAGTACAAAATAAGTAAACAGATTACAAAACAGGTGAAGCAGCTAAATATCTATTGTGCAAAATGTCTTTATTGTTCTTTTTGTTTGTCTTTTGAATAGTATCCAGTACTCACTGTTTTGCTTTTTGGGCCACACCCAGTGACACTCAGGGGTTACTCATGGATGGCTATGCACTCAGAAATAGCTCCTGGCTTGGGGAACCATATGGGAACCCGGGGATCAAACCACAATTCGTCCTAGGTGCATGCAAGGCAAACACCCTACTGCTTGTACCACAGCTCCAGCCCCAGTGAAGCAAGCAGAGACCTGTCATAATTAGTCTAGAACCATTACACAATAAATTAGGTGGTATTTCTTACATCTACAGAACCCTGTAAAAACCCTGGAAACTCAGGTGCCTCAGAGCATTTCTTGGGAAATCCCTCCCCCCCAAAATATGTCAGAGCAGTAATTTTGCTGATTAATTGTAAGGGCATTTTCAATCAGCCTGAAAATCTACTGCATTGCGCTCTGGTAGCTGTAAACCTCAATAGTTGTCATCAATTCCTACATGGTCTCATACTGTACTTCCTTGCCACTTACATGTACAGTTACACATCCACTTACATATACATATAAAGAGAGGAAGCTATTCTGTTCCAAAAGAAGAAATATCAAATGTATTTAATTCAGATATTTTAATTATGATCCCCACTTTCCAAAGGTGTGAAGCTACCTGCATGAAACCATCAGAGCTTGTCTTGACTTTCAAAGTGGTTTTGAACCCTGTTGAAATGACACAATCGAAAACCTATGACGAGAAAAGCAAGTTATATCATTATAAATATTCATTCTGCTTTTTTAACTCTTACGTCCTGTCCTTTCTACTTCATTCTTCTGTTTCCTACTGGAGTGCGGATCTTTGGCCATTGATCTTTTTCTCATACTCTCTAGCCTTAATTAAGATAACTTCCTTTTTTTAGACCTTTTTCCTTGTTAAAAAATGTCCTTTCCCTTTGTCTCCTGACCAAACCTGTCATTCTTTAAAAGCCAATTTAGCAGTAAATTAAGGGAATTAAGCGTGAGAATAGAAAGACCTTACAAAGTTTTAGACACTTGACTTGCATGCTGCTGACCCTGGTTCGATCCCTAGTAAAACTATCAATCAAAGAGCATCCATGAAAATGATCCATGGATACAGAGTAAGGGTGAGCCCTGAGCACTGCCCTTTTTGACTAAAACACAAAAATCCAATCAAATTAAGGTTAGTGTAGATGTCATATCAGTAATTAAGCTTATCCTATTTTATATTATCTTTGTCAGTGTCTCTGTTTTTCAAATTACTCTTTTTGAAATTAAAAGGTTATATTTCATTATATAAATTGCTTTACACATTAGTTTCTAGTTTTGTAATTTTTATCAAAGAGATGATGTTTTTTCATATTGTTTTTATATCACTTATTATAGTTTCAGGAATATAGGCCGTGCTTATTAAAAAACTGATTGAACAAATGAATGATATTTAGCTCTATGAAAATGTCTTTTTATGAATATTATAATATAGTCGTGTACACTGCAGAGACTTACCTGATAGTCTGGGGTCTTCTACAAGCCTTCATTGTTTTTGTTTTTCAACAAATAATGCCAAGTTCAACAAACAAATATATCAACTCTCAAACATAATATTTAAACAGATAATTCAGGGGCCATTCTCTTTATTACATTCATCATGTGAAAAAGTCATTTAGTGGCACAAATGCCAAAAATTTTCAATTCAAAATAGTTGAAACTAAATATTTTTCAGTAGAGAAGATTCTGGATGTACATTAATTCCTCTTTTGTGGACTGTCATGAAGGAGTCCACTCCTAATGATGCTCAGGGAAGCCATGCCAGGAATAAAACTGAAAGCCTTTATAGGTAAGACATCTACCATGTTAGTTACATCCCTGGCCTTTTACATTAACTTTTACCAACTCATTATTCTGTATTTATTGGAATTTTCTAGCAAACTTTAAATGGGTTTCTTTGACTTATATCAAATAGCTTTTTGATAGAGGTAATGTAAATATCTCATTGCCTTTTTGTTAACATTTTGCATAGTAAGGATCTTGGATTTGAAAAATGCTGAACTAGCAAAATATCAATGTAATTTCATTGACATCATAACAGTTCCTTGGCAGCAACTCTTCTCTCAATAATGCAAATAAAGTGCATAATTAGAGTAGAGGATGCCACCATGATCAGCATTATGTCTTATTTGGAGTCTATACAATGTCCCTATATTACTGATTTGATAGAGATGATTGAAATGATTCTGAGGTCAACATGTAATGAGTGATATTTGAATATCAGAAATGGTGGAATCTGACATGTTTAGCAGTTGTGTATTTTTGGTTTATTCAGATATTTATTCATAAAATACATATTGCATTTGTCATTTTTCCCAAATATTCTGAACACATCCCTAACATAGAAGAATGCATTTGGAAAAAAGAAAAGTCACTTAAACTTCTGCTGTGCTGGGAACTCTTAAAGTGTAGGCCATATTTAATCCTATAAACCATCAAAATATAGTGAATAAAATCTGAAATACGATATTAACATTCTAAATGTCTTTTATATTTAAATACATGACGAAGCCTACAAATGTAGACAAAGCCTACTTTTTTTTAGGTGGGGGGCACAGCCAGCAGTGCCAGGGACTACTTCTGGATCTGAGCTCAGAAATTACTTCTGGCTCGGAACATCATACAGAATGCTGGTGATCCAACCCAGGTCATTTCTGGGTCAGCCGGGTGTAAGGCAAACTCCCTACTGTTGTGCTAACACTTTTTAGTTTCTATTCTCCAAGAAATAATCTAAATTTTTTTTTAATTTTTCTTTCTCATCTGTAAACTGAGGTAAATGCTCACAAAACAATGTTTCATTAAATTTAAACGAGAAAATGCATAATGGTGTATATTTATCTAAATGCCTATTGTAATGCTATACTCACTGAATTTTAATTAGCATTATACAATTATTTTATTTTGTCTATTCTGACTTCCTCTCTCACAAACATTTGCAACTTAATATTGTGAGTTAACTTTACATGCATAACTGTTTTCTAGAACAGAGTGGTTATGGTAGTCTTTGTAAGACCATAAAAATTGTATGTATATAGGAGGCCGGATAGATAGTGTGGAGGTAGAGCACTTACCTTGCATACAGAAGGACGGTGGTTTGAATTCTGGCAGCCCATCTGGTCCCCTGAGGCTGCCAGGAGCGATTTCTGAACGTAGAGCCAAGAGGTCCCCTGAGCGCTGCCAGGTATGACCCCTCCCTCCAAAAAAAAAAACCCACAAAAATTATCTGTATATAATGTTATTTAAAGTTTGTCTCTACAAATACAGGTATATATATATTTATTATATATATACAAATTTTACCATTAATTAATCAGAATTTTCCACTTATGGCAACATGTTTATGTTTTAAAATTTTTTTAATTTTAATCTTGATATGCACATTTACACAATTTCTATAACCTTATTTCTCCCATATGTATAGCACCTCTGTTAATTCTTCAGTATCCTATGAATAATTTAGTATTTATTTATTTACTTATTTGGTTTGTGGGTCATACCAAGCAGCAGTCAGGGATTACTCCTGGTTCTGTTCTCAGAAATCATTCCTGGCAGGCACGGGAGACCATATGGGATGCCGGGACTCAAACTACCATCCTTCCTGGATCTGCTGGGTGCAAGGCAAACACCTTACCACTGTGCTATCTTTCCTGCCCCCATTTAGTATTTAAAGAAGATTATTCTTAGCTGTAAATTCTCAGGATATTAAAATTTTTACATCATATCTTGTTATTGAAATAATAATAATAGTGATCATTGTGAAGTAGTTACATAACCAGTTTTACTGGATTCAGAGGGAAATTAGCCACATTCTCGATGAACAAATTGATTATAGAAAATATTGCCTCAACAATATTATTTTATTTCTTATTGGGAAGCCTGAAAAGTCTTACTAATACAAAATTATCTAAAATTCTCTTTGTTTTTATTAAAGTCATTCTAAAATTCCAAATATCAGAACATATCATACTAAAAAGATTGTTCTCTTCTAAAAGTTTTGCAATCATAAAGTTCTTAAAAGTATAGCAGAAGCATAAAAACCATTTTTTTCAATTTGATTATATTTTTTGGTAGAGCAGATACTTGCTTGTGCAGTATGAGAAAGCAAGAACATGAACACAGCATCTTTAGGAAAAAAATCTTCCTCTTACAGATAGGTTATTATCTGATCTATATTTTTGTGGAAAAGGTCAAAAAGTAAAACTGCATTTCAGTAGACTAGATTTCAAGTGATTTATTGCCTATGGACAAAAATCTTTAATATATGTATATATAATATGCTTAGATAATTTTATCTAAGCATGCTGTTTTATGGGGATTTTATATGTTTGGTATAAATAAAATTTTATTTCAGATAAAGACAAAATTTCGGTCATATTTAAACGTGTTGTTTCCCTATCTTTAAGTCTAAATGACTATCATTTCTGGGGGGGGGCCACACATGGAAGTTCTTGAGAACTACTTTAGGTCCTATACTCATGATTAACTCCAAGCAGTGCTCATACATTATTTCTTGCTGGGTTGTGGTATTAATAATCATGACAATAATGGCTAACTTCTCAAGCTATCTATAGAGAAAAAATATTAGACATAAATATTAAAGTATAAAGCTTATTTTATTTAGATGATAAAGATACTAATTACCAAGGTCTGTGATAAAATCGATAGAGGAATCATATTACAAAGAATGGCTTTATGCCTCAGACTTGAGAGAAGTACGCTTATTTAATTTAAAATGATATGAAGGCTAGTCTCATGTTATGCTTAGAATTTTTCATATTCCTGACATTAGAGAAGACAGGAGGTAATTGTCTTTTAACAAAATCCAGGATTTTGCCTTGATTATTTCTGCTACATAATCATCATGCTGCATAAATGAATGCACAACAAACTAGTGTTTTAAATGTATAGGTAACATACACATATATATTTACATATACAGTACATATTTAATGTAATTAAACATCTCACAAGACTATAATTCTCAGGAATTATAAAAGGAGGCTTATAATATGGTGTTGCCATTTCTGGACATTGATAAATATAGAATCATTCATCTGCATTCTACTTTTTTCCATTCTCCTTTACTTCTGGAATTCCCCAATTCTCCAAAATGAATGATTCGATATTTTCATTTGGTTTTGTTTTGGGGACAGATACAGAAATGCTCATAGCTTACTCCTGGCTCTGTACTAAGGCTTCACTCCAGACAGGACTTGGGATTGAACCAGTGTTGGGTGTGTGCAAAGCAACTCGCTTACAAATTCCCTATAGTATTGCCCAAACCCTGGTTTTATATTTTGAAAATAAGGGAGTTAAGAGTTTAGAAATTTAAGAAGAGTACTATTAAAGAAAATCGCTACAAAATATACTATTTTCAGTTTGACTCAATAATTCAAGTTGATTAACACATTGAAGCCAGAGCTATCCAAGTAGGACAAATAAAGATTAGGTAATTCAGCTTCCAGCAATGTCCAGCATCCCTTATGGTAACCATAACATGTTTAGGAGTAAGCCCTGAGCATCGCTGAGTGTGATCCAAGAATAAACAATAACAACAACAACAACAACAATTTAAAATTGGTGTCATAAAAAAAAATAAAATAAAAAAAAATAAAAAAAAAATAAAATTGGTGGCATACAGTTCATTTTAACATTTTAGATACTACCGTAATTAAAACATGCTACCTTTAATTCTATTAATAACTTGAAGTGTTTTGGGCAAAAAAATACACTTCTGATTATCTGGTAACACTCAAAAATTGGAATTTACAAGAATAATGAAATTTATAATTCAAAGTTCCTAAAATGTTATTTATTATTTTGATCATTAAGATATAGAAATGAGATTGAAATTATTTTAACTTGTATAAGTCTTTGTCCAATAATTTTATACACATTAGTAAAATACTTTATGATTGTTAAAAAAGAGAAGTTATAATCGTGTGTAAATTTAGATAATTCAAACAAATTCACTTAGTAATATGATTACATTTTAATCAGAACTAATAAAGAAAATACACTAAATTTTATACATTAATGGAAGATTTATCACATTATTCCAATAGTTCCTTCTGGCTCATTGGCATAGCAAAAATATCAGTTTCTCTTTAGTTGCTCCATTTAGTAAAAAGGGGAATAAAAGGTACAGTCATATACATTTTTCTTTTTGAAGAAAAGAAATTTTCACTCGCTCTGTAATAAATTCATACACAGCAAAATGAAACTTCCTTGTTAGTCTAAATCCACACATTGATTAATTTTGGATATATATCATCTTGTATTTCACAACATCTTTTTGTATATTAGTAATATACATTTTAATGAGTTTCAGAATGTTTTAGATATTTTAGTGAATAATATCTTAAGATACATATTATGATACATGACATATAATATTATATATCACATATAATGTATATATAATATATATGTATATATGATAAAATATATATTTATATATTGAATGTGTATATTTATACAGAATATAATATTATATAATATATATATATATACGTCTTCCATATAACTTTCTAGTATTGACTATTATTTATATGCCCAAATTATAAAATCATGATTTTAGAGTCATGGCTTTTAAATGAAAAATTATCAAAATTATTTTCAGTGAACTGAGGCAAAGGACCTAATTCTTTCTTTACTTTAAACATGAATGCAAAAATGTCTCCCATTGCTTTTATTAATAGCATCCAAATATATTTTGTGCATTGTGAATGATTCCAAGAATTATCTTTTTGATCATTATTTAATATTTATTTACATATCAGTAGCACTGATCAGACTTTTATAAAATATATTTTAATTGATTAAGTGTATGAGCAATCTCCATTCTAAGACTACATTTTATTTATTTATTTTGGTTCAGGGATTACACCTAAAATTACTCAGGGCTGACCATTCCCTCTATACTCAGAGTTGATTCATGATGGTGTTCAGAAAAAACATGTAGTATCAGAAATCCATCTGGGACAAGAGAGATAGTATAGTTGGTAGGACTCTTGTTTGTATAGAACCCAGTATCAATACTCTGCATCAAATGATCCCTGAGTACAGACAAGTATAGCACAAGTAAATTCAGAGCACTACCAGATATGGTCCCTAACCAAAACCAACTAACCAAAATACAAACAAAACAAAAGAATCCTAACTGAGCTGGCTAGGTGCAAGGAAAATGCCTAAATGCAAGCATTATATCTGTAGACCATCTAATAAGATTACAAAATGTAGAATAGTATTCTAGTGAAAAGTTAAGGGGAGCATACAAAAAGGAGACATAGCTAGTGATACAACTAGACATGTTATGTCAGAATGAGAAAGTGGGATGATAGTATTTTAAGATGTATGAACAATTTTATTCTTAATAGTGCCATAAAATGCCTAATTATTTTAACATTTGCAAAATAGAAAACATTTCTGCTTTTGCAGTGTGCTTGTTAAAGAATATTTTATATTATTATTATTAAATTTACTAATATAATTGTGAAGCTATGTATTAATATTGAACTAGTAATGGAATAAAATCAACCTGTGTTTTAATGTATTGTATAGTTTAAATAATCTAATAACAATTTTAACTACTATGCATTTTATGGCTCTGTGAAAAAATATTGGATGTGGGCTGGAAAATAGTACAATGGATAAGGTTCTTGCTCTGCACGCAGCCTACCCAGTTTCAATCCTTGTCATCACATAATCCACTAAGCAAAGTGAGGAATAATTTATGAATGTAGAGCCAGGAATAAACTAATTAGCATTGCTGAATGTGGCCCAAACAAGAACAAAACAAAGCAAAAATCAAGCGAACAATATATTTGACTAAACATAGCTTCCTTAAATTATCTTCCCTCTATAACTTTTTTAATATAAAGTAGTAAATGTATATATGTGTGTTTGCATTTATGTAGGCTTCTAGGCTTGTTTTAATGGATATATAACCCTCAACATGTGTATTAAATTTACTTCCTGTTTGCTATCATAATATTCTAACTTGTCTTATACGTATACATTTTTGAATATTCAATGTTTGTAAATATTCATATTTCCATGTATTTCCAAAATTAAAATAAATTATGAGCATTAAGACATATGTAGCAGTTAGTTTTCTTATCTGTCTGATTCATATTAGTAGTGTTCTATGTGAATTTCAGGAAGTTATAATCCATTCTTTCTCTAAACACTTGACTCACTGTCACTTCCTCTACAAAAAATTAATTGCTTGCATCTTATCCTAACAGATTAAGTTAAAAGTCTCATCTTATCGTTTCCTGTCACACCTCTTCACCTTGAGCAATGATGAAGATTGTGACTTGAATTGCATATCCATTAAATATTTTAATCATCTTATAAGATTGAACCAAGTGAACACTGAAACTACCCTTTGGCTTTTTCAACACTGACAGAAAGAACATGTATGGAAGCAAAGGCACAACGCATACTCTTTATTGTAACATGCCTCTTTCATTAGACAATTTTGGTTCTAATTGGCAGTGTATGGATTTATTATCTAATTATAATGTAATTAAAATAAAAACTATTGCATAATGTATCTCTAGTCTTATTATATATGTATATGTGTATATATATAAGACTGGAGATACATTATGCAATATGTATATATATATATAAAGTGTTCTTTGAAATGCAATGTGACAGGCATTTTAGATGTAGAAACTTGCTTGCTAGTGATCTTCAATGTCATGCTCCTTCAAACTACTGCTTGTCAAATTGCCCTTATGCACCCCTGCAAGCAAAGAAAAAACCTCTTTGATTATTAATGTATAATAAAAAGTGACTTATTCTTGCATACTGATATTAGAGATCAAGAAAAAACATCTTGACAAAATGAGAAGGTAAAAATACAGTGAGTTAAAATTCATATACAAGATGGACATAAACTGGAATATGATTTATACATGAATAATTATTTTTGAAATAATAATGCTGATTTTTATTTTAAAAATTATAAGTATGCTGGAAATATATATCCATATCCTCATCATAAATCATATAGAATATATGCTCATGAATGATTGTATTCACAACTGAAAATGATGAAAACCTTGGTTTCCCTTCACTTAGCAAAGCCCACTTCAGCTTAGATATTGGAAAACCTTCCAACTCTGTTGCACCAACCCCATTTTCCTTTTATTATTTTCTAAGTTATATTTACTTATCATTTTCTTTTCTCTCTTCTCTCTTGTTTTCCCTTTCTTTATCTCCTAATCTATATCTTAGCTAATTATTTAGCTTCTTTTAAGGCAATTATATATTAAGATATAATGAAGGCCTCCAAAACAACTTGAATAGATCACTAATGTCTGTCTATATGTGGTTATGAGTTTGTATACAGTGATCTCTCTGATTGTCAAATCTAAACTGTAAACAATCCATGTCTGTAGTATTTAAAGCCCATCTTATATATTATCCCTCCTCCCCACTTCAGAAACCCTTCTCTCCTCCCATCCCCCAATCCTGATCCATTATCCCTCCTTATTTAACCCTATTTACCCTCAATTTTTAACTCATTAAACACCAAGACAGACCTCCTGCCCCAATAAACCACCACCCAGCTCCCAAAATAAAAAGATACCCACTCAGTCTCACATCTCGTGCCCCAGCAAGAAACTACAACTAACACAGTTGCTGAATCATGCTATGTGGCCCTTCTCACTACCCCACCCTCCCATTATGGGCTAATGCATAGTACCAGATTAACTTTAGAAGAACCCCTGGCTCAAGACAACTACCTTATCCCTTAATGCTGCAAATCATTTCTCAAACTCAACAAGACCAGGGTGTGTGATGAAAAAGTGCCTTGGATTTCACCCCCCACAAGAATATCTCAAAAGACTTAACTGGGATGCCTATATTTCCTTTGTATGTTTAATATCACTATAATAATGTCTGTTACAGTGTTTATTCCCAAACATAAAGGTAGCCTCCTCCATCACTTTTTTTAATGACTTTTTTAAAATTCATTTTAATTTATCTCTTCTATTTTATATAGCTATATATTTTCTTTAACCACCTGTTTTGGTTTGCTTGGTACAAAAACCTAGAAGAAAAAGTCTTTCCTGGGATAAAAGCTCAGATCAAAACCAGGGCACAGAGATTGTGTAGCCTGTCATTCTTAAACCCAAATGCACCAGCAATATAATTTGACATCATATGCTTTTGTATAGGCACAGTAAAAAAAGGGGAAACCTTATGCACAGAAACAAGATCTTATCTTCTAGGTATAAGAACTCATACTTATTATAATACAGGGGCATCTCCCACCCTGAACATGTGACATGTGGACCAAATTTAGACTCCATGAGATTGGACAGTGATCGTCAAACCCAGATCCCAGACGTAAAACCGATATAGTTCCCTACAACAACACCAGGAACAAAACTCCCCCTTGGAAATTCCTAATACTGCTCTGGTACCAACTTGGGCCAGTTTTGATATGACATCCTGACAACAAGGAAACGACAACAACTTGATCAAAGAGTATGTTGCCCTATCTCATCAACTAATGGTAAGATAAAATCATATGATATGTTGTCATTTGCTCTGTGCAAAAACCAAGATATCTAACTACAGAAGACTGAAATTGACTAACATGACTTGGAAGAACTTATCCTGGTAGTAATAAGAAAGCCTACCCTCAGCTTTAGCCTAGGACTTGTACAAAATCAAGATCTCTAATTCCAGAGTTTCGACTCTGACAACTGAGACTGAGCAGAACTTTTTGGAACCATAATGAATACTCTATCCTAGGCTTCAGCCTAAGATCTGAGCAGAAACCAAGACCACTTATTACAGAAGACTGATTACAACAATGATGGAACAGAACTTCTAGAACCATAAAGAAAGACTCTATCCTAAACTTTGTCCTTTGACCTGCGCAAATACCACGATCTCTAGCTATAGAGGTATGATGTAACATCCACAACTGATCAGAAAGTTTCCTGACACCATAAAAAGACCTTGGGATGTGGTAATGAGAATGTATGGAGCCAGTACTTGTTCTCGTGGCAGTGTGCTTCAAAGGAGGAGAAACCCTGAATCTCTTAGTCCAAGGGAATTCCCTTTCTTACTTCCCCAATACTTACTGTGCTTTTGCAAGAAAAAAAAGAAAGAAACAGTAAAAGAAAGAAAGAAAGAAAGAAAGAAAGAAAGAAAGAAAGAAAGAAAGAAAAGAAAGAAAGAAAGAACGAAAGAAAGAAAGAAAGAAAGAAAGAAAGAAAAGAAGAAAAGAAAGAAAGAAAGAAAGAAAGAAAGTAAAGAAATGAAAGAAAGAAAGAAAGAAAGAAAGAAAGAGAAAAGAAAGAAAGAAAGAAAGAAGAAAGAAAGAAAGAAAGAAGAAAGAAAGAAAAAAGAAAAGAAAGAGAAAGAAAGAAGAAAGAAAGAAGAAAGAAAGAAAGAAGGAAGAAAGAAAAGAAGAAAGAAAGAAAGAAGAAAGAAAGAAGAAAAAAGAGAAAGAAAGAAGAGAAAAAGAGAGAAAGAAAAGGAAGCACAAAAGCTTGCCACACTAGCACTCCTTCCTTTGTTTTTTTATTTATTTTTCTTTTTTCTTTTATCTTCTTTTATTTTTTCTTTCTTTTTTATTCTTGTGGTTATTATTTGGTGATTTTTGTTGTTGTTGCTGTGTGCTTTTTCTTTTTTGGTAGTTTCTGTTTTTGTTGTTGTTTTTACTGTTGTTTGTTATGTTTTTGTTTGTTGTCTTCAGAAGAAGCACATAAATTGAATCATCATGTTCTGTCTTATGAATTGAGGGGGAAAAATGAATGATGCCATGACCAAATAGCTGTATAAACATTGAGTGGAATTAAAAAATGATCAGACTTAAACACCAAACCCAAAGTCAACAACAACAGAATCAATACCCTTTCTACAACAAGCTATACACAGAGGGGCACGGTTACACTAGTACTTCAGGGACAATGGAGAGAGATATGGGACATATGCTGGGAAAAGGGGTGGAGGGAAGAAAACACTGGTAGTGAGAATAGCCCTGATTCATTGTCACTATGTACCTTAAATATTACTGTGAGAGGGGCCGGCGAGGTGGCGCTAGAGGTAAGGTGTCTGCCTTGCAAGCGCTAGCCAAGCAAAGGACCACGGTTCGATCCCCCGGCACATCATATGGTCCCCCCAAGCCAGGGGCAATTTCTGAGCGCGTAGCCAGGAGTAACCCCTGAGCATCTAACGGGTGTGGCCCGAAAAACCAAAAAAAATATATATATATATTTTATATATATATATATAATATATATAATATAATATTATATATAATAATAATAATATAATATAATATATAATATATATATATTACTGTGAGAGATTTGTTATTTACTTTTGGTCACAATAAAGGTTACTAAAAAATGTTGGTTTCCAGCAAATAAAACACTATTAATTGAAGTTCATTTAATATATTTCTATTTCATATAATTATGCATTCATTATAGTTATATATAATTATGTTAATTATGCTTTACATAATTTATATTATTTTAGTTCCCTGACTACCTTATATTTTAATTAAGAAATATTCAATGAATTTAGTTTTCATTGTTGATGGTAATATAAGTACTGTGGAAACTGAGGAGAAATAGAAGGTGTGTTGTGTATGATGAGCAACCATGTAAATATGTACCACACAGATTTGTAGGGTTATTCTTTTCATAAAAATTTCTAACAATATGAGGCTGGAAGCGCTTACCACAGTGATAAGGCATTTGCCTTGCACGTGGCCAACACAGGACAGACCCCGGTTTGAATCCCTGCATCACATATGGTCCTCGAGCCTGCCGGGAGCTACTTCAGAGCACAGAGGTAGGAGTAACTCCTGAGGGCACACAAAAGCCAAAAAAAAAAAAATCTAACAATATTACCTCTAGCACTTTTGAGAGAATCGTGTAGTTCTGCAGATAAAACTTAGACTTTCTGCATGCAAAGTTTGCTACTAATTGGAGAAGTGTGATAGTATAGTTAACAAGGTACTTAACTTGCACCACCCAACACGGGTTGCATAGTCAAAATAAGCATCCTATATGGTCATTCAAACAATAAGAAGAGAGCCAGGAGTAAGCCTTTAGCACTGCCAAGTATGGCTTTCCTTCATCTCCGATAAATTTTCTTCTTATCTTTTTGTTTTTGTGTTTGGGCCACACCAGTGGTGTTCAGGTGTTTCTACTAACTTTTCCCAGAAATCCTGGCAGGTTCTGTGTACCATATAGCATGCTGAGCATTGAACCCTGGTGGACTGCATGCAAGACAGATACCCTATCCTCTGTGCTATTGCTCAGCCCAGACCTATCTTTTTAAAAAGTACTTTATATTTGGGGGCCGGGCGGTGGCGCTAGAGGTAAGGTGCCTGCCTTGCCTGCACTAGCCTTGGACGGACCGTGGTTCGATCCCCTGGTGTCCCATATGGTCCCCCAAGCCAGAAGCGACTTCTGAGCGCATAGCCAGGAGTAACCCCTGAGCGTCACCGGGTGTGGCCCCCCCAAAAAAAGTACTTTATATTTAAAAGACTGAATAAAAAATAATTGCTGAACCAGAAAAAAAAAAAAAAGACTAAAAAGAGAGTGCAGGGGTTCAAACTCTTTGCACACTACTGAACAGAGTTAGATGACCTACACCCAAGGAGCCACAGAAGGAGTGATTCCTAATTGAACTGTTATGGCCCAATTGTTTTTTAATTCTAATATTATGTATAACAATAGTTTTTTTATATTATACATAGCAATTTAATTGATTAAATTAAAATGATCCAAATGAATCATTCTAGTGCTTTCATAATTTGTGTGTGTGTTTGTGTGTGTATTTGTGTGTCTATGTGTTTCAAACCACACCTAGCAATGCACAGTGGATAGTTCTGGCTCTGGACTTAGGGAATACTTCTGGTAGGTTCAGGAGAACCATATTGGATACTAGGGAATGAACCTGGATGGGTCTAATGCAAGGCAAAGCCATAACTGCTGCACTGGTCCTCATAATAGTGTTTTTAAAGTTTAATTTGTAACGGTTATAAATTTCTAAAGGATAAATTTACAGCTCTGCTAAACTCTGTATAGTATGACATAAGACTTTGTGATTTTTATTGCAATGTACTCTGCAGTGTTTATGTAAATGCAAAGGTGCATTGTGCCATTGTTATAAGCCCCCACTTAAATGCCACAATACTGATAAAAGGATAAGAAGAAAACTTAATATCCTAAAATGTCACTAAAATAGAAGAGAACATTGAGAAAGTCAGATCAAAGTTCTAAAGTGAATAACTTGACAGAATAGAATAGAATCTTGTGAAATGAATCATCAGTTAAAATCCGTATGATTGCTTGGGGTATGTTTCATTGTTCAGTGATTATCAATATGACAATCCAAGTCAGATATTGTAATAGCAATAACTTTTAAAATTCTCTGGAACATTTATCGCTCATCTGTCTTGCACGTCATTTGATTGAGAGTACTAAAAATGTGAAACAATCTGAATAGAATACAGTCATTGTGTTTGACATTGTTAGCAAAAGCAATAGAAAGTACCATTTTGTTTTCTACTTGAATGTTACTGCTGATATTTTATGTCTTGTAAAAAGGCCAGTGGTAAATATATTTAGTAAGAGAATAAAATTTTACTAACTGTATGTATATATTTTACTCTAGTGGTTATTTTTATTTGCAAATAGACTTTTGTAAAAAAACATACAAACACTATCTACTTTGCATCATCTCTACTTATAGAATGATAAATGCAAAAGAGTAAAATGAAACAAAGAGAAATTCCCTTCAGAATTGAAGCTAAAGTTATTGCTTATTTTGATGTTTTATTTTAAACAAAAATAAAAATAGCATGCTATATATGTATTGATTAAAATTAAAAGTTCCAGAAAAAAAATTCAAAATTTAGTCAAAACAGAGCGCCATTTATTTATTTATTTATTTATTTATTCATGTACTTATTTATTTGGGGGTTAGGGCCACATACGAAAGAGCTCAGGGATTACCCCATGGTCTATATTCAGAGATTGAAGTCAACAATTGATGAGGCAAGCGCCTATAATCTCTGGCCCCCTGAGATAAATTTAATAACATGGTACTTAGAGACAAACTAAGATATTTAATCCTGGGAAATCAACATCCAATTTCTCTGGGTAACTGTTCTCAGCTCTTAGATATTTATTTTTATCTTGAATGTAAAGTTTCATTTATAGAAATAATGTTTTTCTAATGAAGGAAAGGGTAAATCTATTTAACTTTTAATAGTATCAGTTAAATTTTAAAAAGTTGATTTCTAATTTACTTAAATAATAAAGGTTTATAACTTTAAAGCTATTCTTTGCTATTACATGATAAATATAGTAAGAACTGTGTTTACTAAGATTTAGGGACCACAGTTTATTTTAATGTCTTATTCTAAAATTAAGCTTATTGATAGCATAAATCACTGATGGCCATGAATGTACCATGATAAGACTATGAAGATAAGGTTGTATACCAGTTTCAAAACTCTCTTTCCCCTAATGATCACTTAACGACAAACCATAATACACTTTAAGGCAAGTTGGAAGGGGAAAAAAAACTCACATAAAATCAATTTTGCATAAGCAAGCAGCTCACATATTCTATTACTAAGTCACTCCACCTTACTTTAGATGCCATCAAAGGTTAGTATAGGGAGTAACACTGAAGGGTACATTTAAGTAAATGAATATAATCAACAAAGAAGAACGTGTTTAATTTACTTGATTCTTTATAAATGAGTCTTTTTAGGAAAAACTTTTCAGATAATCAGCCACAGGAATACACCAGTCAATAGATTCAATGTGTCATATGGCATATAAAAGTGATGACATAAAGTAGCATAGTCCTTGAAAACAATTTGATTCTGATGAAAATCAGAAATAAAAAAAGAACACATGAGAAAAATAAAAAAGAAAAGAAAAAAAGAAGGACAGAAGATAAAAATAAGAGAAGAAAAAGAGAAAAGAATGGGAGAAGAAAATATGTAAGAAAAGATGCTAGAAAAAGAAAAATGTAAAGATGAAAAGAGAAAGAGAAAAGAAAAAATAAAGGAATGAAGGAAGGAACAAAGAAAAAGATAAAAGAAAGGAAAGGAAGAGGAAAATGAGAAAAAAGAGGAAAAATAAAGGAAGAAAGAGAAAGAAGAGAGAAGGAAAAGAAAACAGAAGGTAGGAAGGGAGGAAGGAATGAAGGACGGAAAATGGAAGGAAGAAAGGAATTAAAAAATAACTATGAAAAAAATCACCATTCCTGGTTTACTGAGCATACCAATGTTTACAGGAAACTATTAGAGGTAGGACATGGAAATCCAAAGAGGTCTGGTGTAATCGTCAATGGAAATTAGTTCTCCTTTGGGTCTGTAACCTCTGATTTGTAGCCAAGTGTTTGAGGTGGACCTGAACTTGATGTTTAGTAGGAATGACAGTCAGTAGAGAGTGCTGCCAGCTCCTCTGTGTTCCTTCCCTCATTTCCTTTACCCAGGATGTCCTCCAGAATTAATAACTCCTCTGGCATTTTAAAATTCCATGAAAAATTGCCATTGTATTTCATCCAATTGCGGTTTACTAGGGAACTTATTCCATTTTAACTTTTTCTTATACTTGCTTTAGAACTTTAAATATAGGTGAAACTATAAAAATCTATGAATCACTCTTTTAGCTTCAGGTTATATTAGAGATTGACTTAGGATTCATTGAGTGTGTTCAAAAAAACGTTACTTAAAAGTTTGATTTTTGTCATTCTGAAAAGTGCGGGTAAATTGTATGAGGTAAATATTTGTATAATTGGTGTGTATACATCTACCTAACAAAACATGTGGAAAATTCTTTGAAAATCATGAGGTAGCAAAAATAGTAAGAAGCTTAACTTCATTGGGAAACCTCACTTTGTTTGCCAAATAATTATGCAAATCCAAGCACCCCTTACAGTGGATAAGAATTATTTTTGGAACATTATCTTGGCAGTTTGCCCACACCCCAACCTGAGATTTGTATTCTCAGCCTTATCAGCCTCTTTCTCTGACACATTTTTACCTTTGAGTTTTGCCTCATCTCCACCTGAATTGCATAATTCTTTTCCTTCATTTACGGACATTCACATTTCTGGAGATTTGCCTCCACCTCAATCTGAGACGTGTCATCTCTACTGTTAGGATAAATTATGTTCTCCCTTAATCACATATCTCTTTTCCTCATTCATATCATTCTAAAAAAATTCTCCAAATGAAAACATTTCACTGCAAAAAAACATGACCTCTTCACTTTTACCCTCTTATATATGCTTATTAAGAAGTAATTTCTTTTTGAATATTTAAATTAAAATATGTGGTCAGATATGAATAGATGGTTATAGATATGTAGATGTGTATTTCCTTTGAAAGGGCTCTATATATTTTGATCTATATCTTTCTTTTCATTTACAACGTATTATATAATCATCCCATAAAAATTCTAGTTTTCCTTAATGGACCTTCTTTTAGAGGAACTTTTATTAGAATTACTAATCCTTATTTAGAAATACATGAAAATATCTGTTTTGATATTGATTTTGATGTATAATTAACTAGAAAAATTTTGATTCTCAGATTTCTATCAAATATGACTTATATTCTGATATTAACCACTTTGACTGTAACTTCGGTGTAATTTTTGAAAAATAAACTAAGATAAAAATTAATAAATTCTACATTTAATTAGTTTTCTGTTCCATGAGTGTCACTAGATCAAATAAGTTAACATTCATTGCTAAAAAATAAATTACCCAAGAGTCAAAATTTAATTTACACATGAAACAAGGCTTTTTTTGAGATCAGAAATTTTATATATTGTTCTGGCAAGGTTCTATAAGTATTCTGATACAATGGAGTGTTGGTGAAAATTTTATGAGATGCATATTTTAAAAAAATTATTTTTCAAATTAAATAATCTTTGGGGGTTTGGGGGAATGTATAAGAAAGAAATGTATGTGACTACAGCAAACAAATAAAAAATAACCTTCTGTAAATTTGATATCTGCTACAATTTGGCTTTGTAAAAAGACTTTGTGCCTCTTTTCAAACTACCCAGATTCTGCCTTGGCATGTTCATTAGTGTGATAATATATGTGTTTTTTATTAATATCGTTATTTAAACACCTTGATTACAAATATGATTGTATTGGGTGTCAGTCATGTAAAGAAAACTCCCCTTCACTAGTGCAAGATTCCCATAACCAATATCCCAAATCTCCCTTCTCCCCACCCCACCCCCACCTGTACTCTAGACAGGCTTTCTACTTTCCTCATTCATTCAAATTTTTATGATAGTTATTAGTGTAGCTATTTCTCTAACTCACCACTCTTTGTGGTGAGCTTCATGTCATGAGCTGGAACTTCCAGCCCTCCTCTCTTTGTCTCTGAGAATTATTGCAAAAATGTTTTTATTTTTCTTAAAACCCATAGATGAGTAAGACTATTCTGTGTCTATTTCTCTCCCTCTGACTTATTTCACTCAACATAATAGATTCCATGTACATCTATGTATAGGAAAATTTCATGACTTCATCTCTCCTGTGGTTGCATAATATTCCATTGTGTATATATATACCACAGTTTCTTTATACATTCATCTGTTGAAGGGCATTTTGGTTGTTTCCAGAGTCCGGCTATTGTAAATAGCACTGCAATATGTGGTATGTGATTTTTAAGGTTAAGTTACCAAGTTCTCTGATGTAGTAGAAATGTATCACTTCTACTTTTCAATAGACACTCCTATTTCCTGTTTGGGACATTCCTTCTATCATTTTTATTTCCAAGAATGTTCTGTCATCCCCAGGGAAATACATTTTCTAGACTTTCTGAGTTCTTTAACTATTCATCTTTTGTTGTCTAACAGACTTTTTTATAACAAGAAAAATGTTAACATTTTTCTGGAGTTCATATGATAGGTAATAAAGTTGGTAATGGGAATCCTAACTCAGGAGCTCTGTTTGCCAAATATGCCCTCTAGCATTTTGAGAGATCCTCTTGGCTCACATGAAAATGCATATTACTTAAAGTGGAGTTAAATAAACATAACATTTTTCTAGTTTAAATGTCATACGTGGTTCTGAATATATTCGATGACTGATATAAGTATTACATCATAATATAAAACATTATTAAAATATTATCTATAGGGGCCGGGCGGTGGCGCTAAAGGTAAGGTGCCTGCCTCGCCTGCGCTAGCCTTGGACGGACCGCGGTTCGATCCCCCGGTGTCCTATATGGTCCCCCAAGCCAGGAGCAACTTCTGAGCACATAGCCAGGAGTAACCCCTGAGCGTTACCGGGTGTGGCCCAAAAACCAAAAAAAAAAAAAAATTATCTATAAATCATCAATGCTAAATGTAAAAAAGTTAGAGACGTTAAATATTTTATGAAGAACTTAAAAGATTATTGATTTTAATCAGTTTTCACTGCATTAATTATGTAATAATTTCAATATCTAGTACACAATGTATATAGTCATTCTTACCTGTCATATTTCCAACTTACATTTTAGAATGAGATAAAACTATATAGAAGTTTAGCTACTTAAACATATTCACAAATATCAAATACAATACTCAAGAAACATCTAAATCTTTAAACTTTAAATTATCTTCTTACACCACTGTGAATAATGAAATTATTATGCACCAGCAATATAAATTTACTTTATTCTAAATTTCAAAAGATATTACTATAAAATAGTATCTATATCTATATAATATCTATATCTATATCTATAAAATAGATACTTTTACATTTAGATAATGCATAAGGTACATTGAAATAAAAAGATAGTTTCTGCTGAAATGTATTTAATAATACAGGATGGTAATCAAATGATAAAAATAGTATAAATATCATTATATTCACCTTAGGTATTTATGACAATCATTCTAACAACTTATTTATTTGTAAAAATTAGTCATTGTAAAAATAATTTACAAAGTGAAAGTTACAACTTTATGTTTATGCACACTATTACATTCATTATTCTGTGATGTAATCATAGCACATAATTCTACAATGAAATGCAAAAACATTTAAGAGAAAAATATAAAAAAATACATTGCGTATAATTCATAGAGTTTAGAGTGGCCACTGAATTCTATACAGTTTTTTTTCTTGATAGACATTTCATGTAGTTACAAATATTTTTATTCCTGAAATTATTTGGTTTCCTATTCAGGTAATTTTTACATGATTCAATCTTGAATGTTAATGAAATGAACATTAGCACTTTTTGAAGGATACATCACTTGCTTATTAGTATAAATATAAGTACAGTTGCTTTGGAGATCAACATATTTTGTACATTTAGCACAAATATGGTTTTCAAATTAAGACCAGAATTCTTTTTCAAAAACTTTGAAATATCATAACATTTTTATAAGTTTCCAAGATAGCCAAAAATAGTTATTAAGTAATAATTAATATATTAGGGACGAGAGAGAGAGCACAATGGTAGGGCTTTTGCCTTGCCGTTCAGGACGAGCCATTCAGGACAGATGGCTGTTCGAATCCCAGCATCCCATATGGTCCCTGCCGCCTGCCAGGAGCGATTTCTGAGCAGAGAGCCAGAAGTAACCCCTGAGTGTCGTTGGGTGTAGCCCCAAAACCAAACCCCCCCCCAAAAAAAAATCAATGTTTTATATCATTTTAAAAACAACAAACAAATTTGGAAGGTTCTAGTCTGGTAATTTCTTGAATAAATGTCAGGAAATTAAGTTAGCAGCCCAATGTAAACAAAAAGATTGCTAAATATATTATTCATTTTATGAATATATTACCATATATCTTGAAATAATTGATATGCATTCTATTAAATCTAGAGGAAAAATCACACATATAGTAGTTTTCAACTACTATGTATTTAAAATAAGCAGCATCAAATAAGTATCTACATGTTACAAGTTATAATAAAAACTACTTTATTATCCCTATTAAGTTATCCATCTTTAATTGTAATTTTGTGAAAAAAATTAGATATAATATTGCTTAATAGTAAATATTTTGGTAGATTGCATTTATAATATTAAATGCTTCCTCTATATCAACTTTAACTCTATTTAGTTATGTTCATTTATCTATAAAAATGATAATATACAGATTTTTGAAACCATTCCTTTAAGAATATACATTACGATAAAGTGAACTTATGCTTAAAACATAAAAGAAGCTGCATTTCCAGATATATAACTAAAACTTAGAAGATATGGATACAGAATACTTATAGTTAATAGCAATTAGCAATCAATTTATCTATTCTCAAGATTTAGTTTCCCTTTATGAAACTTTTACAAAATAACTATCTGTCTCTAAAACTCAATATACTTTTATATATCTCAGTTGATGTCATTTACAGTGTTTTAAAAATATTTAAATGAATATTTTTATACTTTTCCCGCATTTTTTAAATCAGTTTTTTTTTTATTAAATGACAATTCACATAATAGGCCATTTTAAATTCTTACTTAGATGAAGAACAATTTGGAACATTATTGTTATCAAGATGTATTTTGGTAAAATTCAGATTTGAAAATTGCTACCTGCCAGTTTAAATGTAAAGAATGCATTGATTGCACAATCATGTTCTGTCAGAATGTTTTCACAAATAACTACTTTTTATTAAAAAAATTTAACTTTTTTCTTTATTGCATTTTTGCTTTCCTAGGACATTTAACTAAAAACTCTTTTTGGAAATCTAGAATTTAGTTAGAATTAAATGGAAGTGGTAACCAGGTATATAACTTAAATACTCATGAATACTCGAATTTATTTGTTTTTTGTTTGTTTGTTCTTGGTGCTTGGGCCATACCCAGAGTTATTCCTCTCTTTGCACTCAGAAATTGCGCCTGGCAGGCTCAGGGGAACATATAGGATGCCTGAGATTGAAACCTAGTCCATCCTGGGTTGTCTGCGTGCAAGGCAAAAGCTCTACCACTGTGCAGTAGCTCTGGCCCCAATACTTTAAAAAGGCTGGAATACTCATTTTCATAGACCTTTCCTAAATCTTAAACAACATTCAAAAATAAGAGCATTTAATACCATTTCAGTCAAGAATTTACTTTTAGTAGACTGGAGAAATTATACAATAGGTGGGACACTTAGCTTGCAAGAAGCTTGCCTTTATAACCCAGAGCTCAGCAGGAGTGTTTCCCTAGCCAGGAGAAAGTCCTCAGCACTACTGGGTGTGCACTCCCGAAAAATTGACCTTCAAGCAAGTGACCTTTCCTGTGACCAATAAAAAATGTTAATTGAGTAATGTGCGTTTGACACCTCATTTAATCAATTAATGTATGTTGACATGTAATATTAATTAGAGGTTTTTGTAAGGAAATGCCCATTTATTGCTGGTAAAAAAAAAGAACAAAATAATACTGTATATTAGTGGATATTTTCCTATGTCATTATAAAATCTAACAATATTTTTCACAGAATTTAAGCCCTAATTTTCTTATCAGGTCCTGTAAAAAGTAATACATAGAAATCATGTATATGTATACATATTCGCTTTAGAAATATAAGATGTAGTAAGACTAGAGGTTAAGATCATTAAACTCTTGGGGCTGGAGTGGTCGAGCTGTTGTAGTGTTTGCCTTGCATGCAGCTGAACTAGGACAGACAACGGTTTGATCCCCCCGGCATCCCATATGGTCCTCCAAGCCAGGAACTATTCTGAGGGCATAGCCAGGAGTAACCCCTGACCATCACCAGGTGTGGCCAAAAACAACAACAACAACAAAAAACAAACAAAAATCCTTAAACTCTAAAAATTAAAATTCAAATTGCATATGTACTTGAAGTAACCTAATATTGAGATTTTTAAGATTTTCACCATTTGCTGCTAGCAATGAAAAAAAATATTATTTCCTTAAATATAGCCTTAAAACTAAGGTCTGAGGACCACAAAAGTAAATAAAAAAAATAATTAAAATGAGGAAAGTGTACAAATAATGACAGAAAGTATAGAAATCGAATCTAAATAACACACGAGTCTCAAAAATTACATTTTTTGTAATTATAATTAATTTTTGTGATTATATTTTAGTAATACAAAACAAGTTTATATAATTTCTTTTCAATCGTATTTTGTAATATTGAGGACATAAAATATAACTTAATATCTTCTTCTAAAGTAATTACATGGCTTGGAATACAGGTCAGAGGTAGAAGACATGCCTTGTATTTGTGAGTCTTGCACGTGATCCCTGGTACTATTTGCCAGAAAAACAGAATTCAATTTCTTGTAATGGTGTTGGAAATCTAGTTTTGGACTTTTCTGTTTTATACACGAAGATATTGAGGTAAAACACTTATCTTCTCAAACTAATTAAATTCTGGCTTTTTACATTGACTGGAAGAAAAATGGTCAGTGCTAAATAACCAAGCCAAAGCCAAAGAAAATAGAATCAAGAAATTCAAACTATAACAAGCTAAACACAAAATAGACCTGTTACACTGACAGACTAGTGGGTTAAGGGTGTAGATATGAGATGCATGCTGGGAACTATGGTGGAGGGGTCAATACTGGTGGTGCATGGTCATAATTCACTGTGACAAAATGCCTGAAACTGTGAAAGACTTGGAACTTGCAATGATCTCAATAAAAAATTAAAATATAAATAAATTCTGGATTTGTAGTAAGAAATATTTGTTCTAAAATGAAATCGTTTTATTGGAATTATCCTGATATCTACAATTCCATTCAAGTTGCAACCCACTGCATGAGTTCATCATTCCTCTAGAGGTATGCTATATGCCTTGTTTTATCTTTGCTATATTGTTACTCACAATGATTTTTTTTATATTCACTAGATTTCTGTCTTAATTTCCTCATTATATTTAAACTTGGACATGTTACCTTGTAAATTTCACATTTAAATATTTGTGGTTTTTTTTATCATACATAAATACCATATTTTCCGGCGTATAAGATGACTTTTCAAACAAAAAAAGTCAACCGAAAATTGGGGGTCGTCTTATTCGCCGAGTATATTCCGAAAAATGTTTCAATATGCCGCTAAACAAAAATTGTCTGAATATTGACACAAAACGAATATTCCAACTCGATCCTGCACCAATCACTGCAATGCTGCTCGGATGGCCACTCTAAGTCAGCCAATCCAAGCAGGCTTTTTATGCATGCAAATTAGACAATGTTCTGTACTGAATCTACACTGTAAAAAGCCTGCTCAGATTGGCCAGAGTCAGAGAGGAAGTCTATTACAGTCTAACCTTTGAACCTTTGCTTGTTGTGATTGGCTCACTGTGGTACATACAGTTGCAGCACAGGAACGTTCTGTCTGATACAGCAAATATAGGCCTAAACCTATGTTTTAACTGCAAAATTAGGGGGTCGTCTTATACGCCTTATACGCCCAGTCGTCTTATATGCCGGTAGATCATCCCACAAATGTCTGTTTAGCAGATATTCTTTGAAAATAAATTATATTAATCTCTGCTGGAGAGATGGTACAGCAGATAAAGTGCTTGCCTTAAACCTGGCCTACCTGGGTTCAGTCCCCAGCACCTGAGATGCACGTAACCAGCACAAGGAGTAATTCCTGAGCACAGTATCATGTTACTCTGAATATAGCTGATGTGGTTTTTAAAAAAAATGATTCTGAGAAGTTGAAAGAAAAATCATGCTAAACCTTAACTCCAAATAGTAAAATTAGACTTTTGAAACTTAATCTAATCAGAATAAGAGACATTTTCACCAAAGAAAACCAGAAAGTAATACATAACTGGCACAGTATTTAACCACATAATATTCCAATATTTTTTTAGTGAAGAGCAATCATACTGTGAAACTTTCTTAAAGAGGGTGCTGATATAATTTACAAATCATTTATTATTAGACTATTTTTGAAGACATATTAGATTCATAGAATACCATGATTAAACAATAAAAGTATGATGATAGGTTGACTCTTGTGAAGTCTCGTTTTTCTGATCCTTTTTTGTGCAATGTTCAAAATATAAAATAAAATATAATTGAAAGACAATATATTGTGATTTTACTACTCATATATTCTTAAAGACACGAGGAAAATATGGATGCCAGATGTTATATTGAGGCTGTTGGGCCCTG
This sequence comes from Suncus etruscus, assembly GCF_024139225.1. Taxonomy (NCBI): domain Eukaryota; kingdom Metazoa; phylum Chordata; class Mammalia; order Eulipotyphla; family Soricidae; genus Suncus; species Suncus etruscus. The sequence continues at coordinate 138,920,110 of NC_064852.1, read as the reverse complement.
TTTCTGAACAAGGAGGGACAAATGTAAAAGACCTTTTGTAAAGGTCACATGGCAGGCTTCTCAGATTCTTAGTAGGGAGAGATGCCATTTTGTAAGGACTATATGGTGTAAGTCACAAGTTAGGTTTCTACAAACTTATTTCTATTAACACTACCCCAAGCAGCCTGGCTATACCAGGTAGCCTATCAGGGAAGGACACAAAGGGTCATAGGAAGGTAGCCACATGTGGCTCTTTACACTTTTAATTTGGCTCGTCTGTGTGCCGGGCTGCCGCTCCAGGAGTCAGGACTCTGCTCCTAGCCTCTGTCAGTGCGCACCCTGTGTGGCTCTCAAAATAAATCTCAATCATGGTTTTGGCGAGATTTGGTTCAGTTGAAAAAAAAAAGGTTGCCGACCACTGGCAATAGCCAATAATTTTAAATATTATCAAAAAGTTAAGACCTTCCTGTATACCTTCCTTATATAATCCTATTGATGAGCTTGGGCGGGGTTCATCATCTTCTAGAGATGACCCTGGCCAGCCAGTATGGGGGATTTTTGGTAGACTGATTAAAGCTTTATTCACCTGTGTGGTCTCTTCCTCTGACTCTGGACTCTAACAAGGCCTTTGTCCTATAATTCTTACAGTACTTCTCTAGTCACACTCCAGTTTGTGAAGAAACTATCTTGTTTATTCACGCAGAACAAAGTACCCAACTCTGATCAACACAAAAGATTTTTCCATTAAAGACACAAACGCTTATCTGAAGTAGATTTTGTCATTATATAACCTTGAATAAATAATCTGAGTTGCTTACTATTTTCTATCACCAGTTATTCAAATATTCCTAATATATAGTACCATTGCCATTTTACATACTGCTGATTATGTTAAAAAGGTTTATTAGTATATGGTATGCCTCACAGCATTTTATTCAGATAAAATCACATTTTTAAATATATTTTAAAACTTTGCTTTCATTTGTGTGTATCACTATGTATGGTGTTAGGACACACTCAGCTGTGTCCAGACCTTACTCCTGTCTTAGTGCTCATGGATCACTTGTAATAATGCTCAAGTACTTTTGAGGTTCTTGGGATTCAACCTAAGTTGACTGTGTGCATGGCAAGTCCCCTAAGTGCAGTTTTATCCTTCTAGTCCTCCTAAATCCATAAATTGAAAAATGAGCATAATAGAAAATGCAGCTGTTTAAGGAAACAACAATTCACAATTTCACAGCTACATAAATATTAAAATTCTTTATAAAGAAACATATACTCTAAAATATTTTAAAAAATAAAATATTCTTAATTTCAGCATGCCAGAACATGTATCTTTATTTGCTGTAAAGATATAATGTCTTTATTATCATTTAATATGATCAAACTTCATAATACTACATGCCAGAAATCTGCTTTAAGGAAAAATTCACATCATAAAATGAATAATTATTTGAGAATTTGACATTCATATAAAGCTATAAAATTATTAGATCAGACAGTATGTGCATTACTCTTATTAATAGCACTACCTGACCAAATTTCATACTATAAGATTTTTTGCGTAAACCATTGCCTTTACAAAAAAGGAACTTACCTTTAATAGTAAAACTTTATATATACATATATACATGTATATATACATGCACACACATACATAAGTATATATATGTATATATATATATATATATATATATATATATATATATATATATGAATATTTAAGGCCAAAGCAGTGGCACAGCAGTGGGGCATTTGCCTTCATGCTGCTGACCTAGGATGGACTGCTGTTAGATCCCCCAGTGTCCCATATGGCCCCCCAAAACTGGAGCATTTTCTGAGTGCATAGCCAGTAGTAACACCCCCCGCAAAGAATATTCATATGATTTCTATATTCATTAGAAATCAGTTTTTAATTAATGATTTTCTCATGATTTTCTTGACTTTTGGGCCACACCTGGTGTTTCTCAGGGGTTACTCCTGGCTATCTGCTCAGAAATAGCTCCTGGCAGGCACAGGGGACCATATGGGACACTGGGATTTGAACCAACCACCTTTGGTCCTGGATCGGCTGCTTGCAAGGCAAACGCCGCTGTGCTATTTCTCCTATCAGCATTTATTTTTTTATTATATACAAATCATCAAGTAAAATAGCACACATTACACATGATTCAGTCAGTGTTCAATGTTTTTAATGTTTACCATAATAATTGTTTAAACATTCTAATTGACAAATAAGATATCACTAGTGTACTTTTTATTCCTTAGATGCTTTAACTAACAAAATATCGGAGTATTGACAACTGTATTGCACATTGAACACATAAACTTTGTTTTGTAAAAACATCTTTTCATATTTATTCATTTTCATATCTCATCACATTTGTTTACCATCAATACCAAATACCCAGATATAGGGAACCCTAATCTCACTATTTCATGTTCTAACATCAACACCATCATTTATAACCTGCATCATCAAATTTCATCAAGAAGCTTATGATACCATCCTCAGACCTTCCAAAGTACTTGATCATACTTCTGTCATGACACTTATTGCATTATATCATGGTTTACTCTGTCTGCTATTTACTGATAATCATGCACCTCCTTGAAAACATGATGATAATGATTTCATCACTTTTATGTTTCTTATTTTGCTATAGCACAGAGAATTTTGAGACCACTTTGTTGAAGAACTAAAAGGGACCTGAAATAGATAACAGTCCTGGAAGGACAATTTTACCAAACACTTGATACACTAATATTATGAACTAAGAAAAGAAGCAAGCACAATATCTATTGAGTGGTGAGTTTGCTAGCATTGATTTATTTAGTATTTTAAGAAGTCTTAGAAGCTGCCTGCAATTTTTTCTTGTTAAACAGCTTCTTTAAAAATTGTCACCTCACAAGTAATTGAAAAGCATTTCATTGACTTTTTTTCAAATTTATCATGATATAAAGCACACATCTGACAATAATATCAAGCATGCGTCCTTGACATCATCAACATACAGACTATTCTAAGTCACCTTTATAAAATATTTTGCCACTTTATTGGTAGAGCAACATTTCCTATATTTTTTATTTTAGTTCATAGGGAAATGCTATCATTCATTGCACATTCCCATATGCTCATATCCCAAGATATTATAACTATTATTGTTGCTTCTATCAGTTGTAGTTCTTTTGAAACAATAAATATAGAAATTATCATATTTTACCTCAGAGTATTAACTTCTTGTGCACTCATTCTAGGAACATTCTACTTTATGGCCTATATAGTTTATGCTGAAAAATAACATTCCAAATTACTGATAAAATAAAAATCTGAAATTGGTTTCAATTATCAAGTTAGATTTTTTTGACATTGCATATAATAAAGATTTTAGAAAAATCAATTTAATAGTGCTTTAAAAGTTTTAATTATCGCTTTCCATAAAGGTTGAACTAGACGGCATTCCCACCAGTAGTGGATAAGAGTTCCTTTCTCTCCCCATCCCCGCCAACACTGTTTATTCTCATTCTTTGTGATGTGTGCCATTCTCTGTGGTGTGAGGTGGTATCTCATCGTTGTTTTGATTTGCATCTCCCTGATGATTAGTGATGTGGAGCATTTTTTCATGTGTCTTTTGGCCATTTGTATTTCTTCTTTGTCAAAGTGTCTGTTCATTTCTTCTCCCCATTTTTTGATGGGATTAGATGTTTTTTTCTTGTAAATTTCTGTCAGTGCCTTGTATATTTTGGAGATTAGCCCCTTATCTGATGGGTATTGGGTGAATAGTTTCTCCCACTCAGTGGGTGGCTCTTGTATCCTGGGCACTATTTTCTTTGAGGTGCAGAAGCTTCTCAGCTTAATATATTCCCATCTGTTAACCTCTGCTTTCACTTGCTTGGAGAGTGCAGTTTCCTCCTTGAAGATGCCTGTAGTCTCAATGTCCTGGAGAGCTTTGCCTATGTGTTGTTCTATATATCTTATGGTTTTGGGTCTGATATTGAGGTCTAAAACTGGAAATCGAGCTCCCATACGATCCAGCTATATCACTCCTAGGAATATATCCTAGGAACACAATAATACAATACAAAAACCCGTTCCTTGCACCTATATTCACTGCAGCACTATTTACCATAGCAAGACTACGGAAACAACCAAGATGCCCTTCAACAGGTGAATGGCTAAAGAAACTGTGGTACATATACAGAATGGAATATTATGCAGCTGTCAGGTGATATGAAGTCATAAAATTTTCCTATACATGGATGTACATGGAATTTATTATGCTGAGTGAAATAAGTCAGAGAGAGAGAGAGAGAGAGAAACGCAGAATGGTCTCACTCATCTATGGGTTTTAAGAAAAATGAAAGACATTCTTGCAATAATAATTTTCAGACACAAAAGAGAAAAGAGTTGGAAGTTCCAGCTCACCTCAGGAAGCCCACCACAAAGAGTGATAAGTTTAGTTAGAGAAATAACTACATTTTGAACTGTCCTAATAACGAGAATGTATGAGGAAAATGGAGAGCCTGTCTAGAGTACAGGCAGGGGTCGGGTGGGGAGGAGGGAGATTTGGGACATTGGTGATGGGAATGTTGCACTGGTGATGGGTGGTGTTCTTTACATGACTGAAACTCAAACACAATCATGTATGTAATCAAGGTGTTTAAATAAAATATGTATTAAAAGAAAAATATGTAAATAAAACAAATGAGCAATAAAAAAGTTTTAATTATGTAACATTTGTTAAAAATGCTTCATATTTTTTGTATGGACAGCACTTAGCATACACCATCTTGATGGTTTATTTTTTTTCCTTTGACTGGCTATGATTTATATTTTAGCCATAAGAAAAATTTCTATTATATTTTATTTATTTGTTTGTTTGTTTGTGTTTGGGTCATATTCGGCAGCACTCAGTGGATACTCCTGGCTCTATGCTCAGAAATCGCTTCTTGCAGGCTCTGGGGACCATATGGGATGAGGGGATTCAAACCACCTTCCTTTAGCTTGCAAGGCAAACACCTTACCTCCATGCTATCTCTCCGGCCCCCCAAAAGTTCTCTTTTTTGATGTTATTAGATATATATAATTTTTATGTTTTTCAAATGATCCCACAAACGTCAATGTAATTCTCATATATACATCTTACCTGGGAAGCACTTATCTATTGACTTTTTGGGAGAATATCTTTTTTATTCTTCCATTTCAAAAGTTCTTTACAAAAATAATCTAACTTTGACCACTCTATAAAATAGGAAAAAGCTCTTGTTCTAATTGACTTGATAACCACTCTTTCTTTATGTATCTCAGAGTTATATTTATTTAAATTAAATTATTTTAAGATATAATTTCTTGTTCATTCTGATTTATATTTCTACTTAATTGTTTCATGATGTATTTTTAGCATACAGGTAGTTAATTATGTGCCTTTTGAGTATACTATGGTAAATATATTATTGCTTGTTGAGAGACTCACAGGTCTTTTAAATTAATGGATCATTTCATTGATGAACCTAAACTAATATATCATTTCCTTTCTCCCTCTATTTCTTATTTTCTTTGACTTGGGACACTTCCAATAGTGCTACTATATATATATGTGTGTGTGTGTGTGTGTGTGTGTGTGTGTGTGTGTGTGTGTGTGTATGTGTGTGTAATATGATATAGTGCATCCACTAGAGACTACTCTTTTCTCTGTGCTCTTGCAGAACTACTTGCGATGGTTAGAGACTGCATGAGGTGTAAGGGAATAAAACTGTGTCAGCTGTGTCTAAGGCAAGAACCTTATCTATCATATTGTCTCTCCAACCCCAATTTCTGTCCTCTTTCTACAGAGAGAACTACCCTTCTTTGCAAGAGTACAAAACCTATTTTTATTTTATTTCAATTTAGGTGGCTCTCTTGTGCTTATCTCATTTGCACATTAAATAGTAATTTGTTTATTTAAATGCATTATGCTAATAAGTACTATAAATTTTCTAACTAGTGAAACTATCTTAACATAGTCATAATGCCATAAAGTTTGTTAAATATAGTTTGAGGTTTTCCTGTGATTATATCTAACTCTCGTACTATAAATGCTACTATTTTCTAAGTCCTTTCCCGCTATTTTCCTTATGAATTTTGTACCCAAAATGATTGATTTAAGTTTACAATGTCAGAATACTGGTAGCAAAAGTCTCAGCTTTTGAATTATTACTGATGATTTACTGAAAAAAGCTCTAAGGAAAAATGTTATTGCAAATATACTATCCTTACAAAGAAAAGAAAAAAAATTACTTAGCAAGGACACATATGACAGCAAGACTTTTTACACTACAGAGCACTGTATTGTGGGGGAGAAAACAATCCAGGTGAGACCAGGTTCTGCCTGGTTAACACCTGATATGTTTAGACCATCTGCTATCTCAGAATTCCATTGTTTCTCAGCACAAGGAGGCAATACAGACACAAAACAAGGTCACTTAGTTCTCCAACAAAGTCACTTATAGGAAAAATCTATGTATTAATTAGAATAAATATCACATAATAAATGCTTCATGTTAAGAAATTATCAGACCCAAATTTTAATATTATTTGAAGCTAAAAATCTTCACAAAACCTTTAACCATATAAAAGTGGTATTTTTGTCTAATACATTTGAAAATTGATTCAAAACAGATAATATTGGTAATTTTTTAAATTATGTATATGTTAAGTTACATGAAGGAAAATAATAAAACAAGAACAGTGTGTTCAGCATAATCAGAAGTGTATTTATCTACTCAAAGTGTGTTTCAACTCAAAACATATTTGGCTGGAAATCAGAAGACAACAGGAAGAAATAGATAGTTTTCTCAGACTTTAAAATCAGTTATATAATCAAAATGAATATCTAATAAATTCAAACTTTAAGTAATGATCACTTGAAAATGTTTCTGATTTTTTCATGAGAATATTGCTTTATTTCTTTAATTTGGCACTGTTTTATATTTTTATATCTTGTACTCTAAAGGCTAGTATTTCTTGCAACAATACAACTTTGGAGTAAGAGAGAGCTAATAGTTCATAGTTATTTATAATTCTGTAATAAGAAACATTTATTTATAAAAATATAGATAAAACATTAATAATTATTTAATGATTATTTATTATCAAAAACAATGTCATTCATAAAATGTTATAGATACATTAATTGACTGTATACTTTATCATATAGCTTTTAAAATACCTTAAAATTATAATGGACTTAATGATGCCATTTTATTTTTCTTTAGAAAATTTTATTTATATTATTATTATAATTTTTTTCCTTTATCTTTATTTAAACACCGTGATTACAAACATGATTATAGTTGTATGATTACAGTCATGTAAAGAGCACCCCCCTTCACCGGTGCAACATTCCCACCACCAATTTCCCAGATCTCCCTCCTCCCCACCCCCCTACACCTGTACTCGAGACAGGCTTTCTACTTCCCTCATTCATTCACATTTTATGATAGTTTTCAGTGTAGTCATCTCTGCAACTGCACTCATCACTATTTTATTTTTCTTAAAGCTGAAGGTGTTGATAGTTTTTATTAGTCTAGGGATGCCTCCTTGAACACACCTTTCCCCACTGTAAACAAATATCAACCTTATTTACTTTCAAGAAATTCAAACTCAGTTGCATTATATGCTCCATAAAATATAAAATTACAGATAAGGCATATGTAACAATGCATCATATTTATATCAAGAGACTAAAATAATCTTTCAAATATTGTTTAATTAGATATTCATTTAGGAATGACTATAAGCAATATGTGTGTACTAGTTGCTAAGAATAAGAAAGAATGAAAAATATAAAAAAAACTTGAAAATATTGAAATCCTTGCCTGTCCTCAAGTTTTAAAAGAAAAAAATTGCTAATATATAATACTAGTTTAAAATTAAGGCAAGGAGACCAGAAAAATACTACAACAGGTAGATACTTTTCTTGCATGTAAGAGACCCAAGTTCATACCTTAGAATTTATTATCTCTACAATAAATGATCTTTAATCATCACTAGGAGTGATTCCTGAGTGCAGAACCAGGTATAAGCCCTAAGAATTGCTAAGTGAGGCCTCCTAAACTAATTGACTAACTAACCAAATAACTAACTAAATGAATACATACAAATAAAATAAAATAAAATAAAATAAGGGCCAAAAAGACAGTATAAGAATTAGGGAACTAGCATTTCTTGAGGTTAATGAAGTTCAAGCCCTAGCATTGCATATAACCTCCTGAGCACTGGCAGGAGTGATCTTTTATTAGAGAGCCAGCAATAGGTCCTGAGCACCTCTGGTGTCCAACCTTAATAAAAAAGACTTTTACTTAAAATGAAATAATATGATTAAATTTTTAAGTTACATAGAATGCATATATTTACATATATAGTCAAATATGTGTTAAGTAAAATTTTAACAGTTATTTGGGTTATTTATAATATATTTGGAAAGGCATAGTTGATTGAAAAATTAAACACATCTTAATAAATTACTAGCATTATAATGCTGTAAATATAAAGTCTGAAACAATATTGCTCTTGTTAATTGATAGTATATATTCTCTATTTTTTCCCTCTACATTTTTCACTATTTTAGGAAAACATATTTGCTTATCACATTGTACATAAAGACATATTTAATCTGAAGGGTTCTTGAAAAAGCTTTTACAAACAGTGATTTCTCAGTTATAAATTGTGTTAAGTATTACTCCTGTGGCAAGACCAGAATGCGTTGAAGAATAAAAATGTAGCCTTGACAATTTCTTGCAGATGGTAAAAACAAACAAAAATGATGAAAAATATTTTTATCAAATTTGGATTTTGGTTATATTTGAAGTCATATAAAATATATTCATCTCAGTTAAAATTATTTGTTATAACTTAGTAGATTAATACTCCAGCTATTAGAATCTGCTTATTTAATTTATCTTTTTGCATTTTATTGCTACACGATAATCATAGCATCATAAAAATCACTTTATATATTTTACTGTGCTATCAAAAATCAGTGAATTCATTACAGTAATAATTAGAACTATGAATTATTATGATGAATTTAACTGGTGTTTTAGTGACTATATGGATAATATAAAACTTAATTTTTGTGTTTATATTAAGTAATTTTAAACCTATATAAATTATTATATTAAATAACTATTCTGTGTCCATATTAAGTAATATAAACCTATATTAATTATTATATTAAATAACTTCAGAACTAGATATTTTATTTTTGTAAATAGATACAAAATAATAATGAGAAGAGGGAAGAGGCAGCACAAACAAATCAACAATATGGTGTCCTATTCTTGGAAGATAAGTTTCATATCAAATATGTATTCTTACCTAATAATTTGAAGACTCCTTGTATCTGTGTCTCTTAATAAGGGATAATGTCCATAAAATCATACTACTCCCTCAAATTTCCTGCTTTATAAAGAATTATAAATTCTATTATAATACTATTATAATTATAAAATTATAAATGTTATTTTTCTTAGCTTAATGTAATATAGAAATATAAAGTAATTAATTGAAAGAGTGTTTCCATCAGTAGATGTACACACCAAAGCACACAATATCGGTGTTGCACAAAATAAGAACAGGAAAATCTGCCTTGTGATTTAGAGGAAGTAGAACCTATCTTCAACTCTAATTGCTTTGTAACCTGTGGGTAAAAATAAAAATTGTCATGAATTTCCGTGACTATTTCTAAAGATTATGGGATGGTGCCATTAGCCAATTCTCAGAGCAATTCTTTCTAGAAATGGCTTTGCAACTCTTGGGGATTTTTAAGCTCAGAGAAAAGTTGGGAGAGAAACAGTAGCAAAATATTTCTGAAAAGGCATAGCTTTAAGCCAGTGAAACCTAAGATAGTTTTTATTCCTCTTACACAAATACTAGTCAGTTACAGTATAATTTTTCTTTGCTATAATATGACAAAAACACTTAGTTTTGCTTTACATATTTTCCTGGTATTTTGATGATAAGTGGGAATTTGACAGTTAAAAAATACATTACAAATTTTTGTCTTGTGGGTTTGTTTTAGCTTTCATTGGGATTGAACCTAAGGTCTTACAAGAACACCTGTTCTTTAATACAAAGTCCAATATTTTAAGGTTCTCAAGACTTTATCACCTTACAATATAGCTTTGGGAGTTCTACTTGACTGATAATTATGTGTACGATCCTTAACATATCAAACACCAGTGCTCTAGTGCTCTAAGTCTTTCAAATTAATAGTCTTTTCTTTCAACTTTTCCCCTTTTCCTTCTTGTAGCCACCATATTTCCAAAAGTTTATGACCTAGTTTTTTGTTATTTTGTTCATTCAATTTCTTTGATTATGACATTTCACACATAAATGAAAACATCTGGTAATTTATTTCTCTTTATGACTTATTTTACTACAGTTCTATGTTAGTACAAAATGCAAGATTCAATCTTTTTTTTATTTTTAGCTAAGAAGAATTTCATAAGTTTTGTATGCCAGTTTCTTTAATCTATTATCCATTGACGGACACTTCGGTTGTTACCATGCAGAGTGGCTGTTTGTATTGTTCTAAGCAATTGTTATTACTTAGAACAGAAGGATACATATTTTAATTCCAAACTATTGTCTGCATGCCATCTTAGCAATTTTCTAGGAGTATTTTTTAGGATTGCAAAATATTCTTATCTTTAGCTTTATATAGGATTTCTATACTATTTTCTACAGAGTCCATCTCAGTATCCCAATTTCAATACTCACCAACTGTGTGAGAAAGTTCCCTTTCTATTACAGACTTCCCAGCATACTGTTTTTTCTTTTTAATATAGGCCATTTTCACAGCTATGAAGTCATATTTCTTTGTGATTTTGTTTTGAATTTCTCTAGCAATAAGTCAAGTTGAATATTTTTATATGCCTATTGTCCATCAGGGTTTTTATTTCTTAAAAAAACACACAAATATTTTTTTCTATAAAGATTACTTTTTAGAAAAAATATTGAGTTGCATTTTTTCGTTATAAAAGGGGTTCAAAATTCTTGTTTAATCCTTGATGTTTAATATATTAGGGTAGATTGGTTTTTTAAAATTTGATGTTCATTTTGATCACTGTGCAAATAAATATAATTTTTCTGGGGCATGATTAGTTTATTTTAGTTATTATTTTCCTTTTAGGAGCTGTTGATTTCTCAAACATATCTCTGGTATAAATTTCTACATATGTATATTGCCCATTTTATCTATGTATTTTATTATTACTACTCTTATATTATCATCTATAAGTCACTTTGAAGGAATCACTTCAAATGTATGATGTCAATAAATTATCTAGCATTGTTTGCCTAACTTTTTTGGTTTCAATTTATTCATTATCAGTGCCAGTAAGTGGAATTGCCTTCAAAGGCTGAGTGCCTGGTCCAAGATTTAGGACATATTTATATGGGACTCACCCCTAGGCTGGGATATAATCTTCAATTGTGGCTGGGAAGAGAAGTAGGTAGTTCTACAAACAACAAGTTGATACAGTACATAACATGTAGGATGATAGAGTACATACTTATAGTAAAAGCATAACTGGAAACTCAGGCTTCCTGGGAGAGCTGAAGGATAAAGAAGAGATATTCAAACCAATGCCTTGTTGGATCTGGTCATGAGTGGTAAAAGGATTTACAAAGAAGGAAATGATTTATTTATTTGGGGCTAGGTGTATATACATCATAATAATTCCTAAGGATTAAGTACCCTTAGAAATTACTCCTGACTGTGCCCACCAATCACTACTGGATAGGGCTAAGGGTGCCAGATGGTAGATGAAATTTGGATCGGCTATGTGGAAGGAAAGCACCCTAGGAGGTGTACTATCTGTAGGTCTCACAGAATTGAAATGTTTTAATCAAGATAAAATAATTTATTGAGAAATAAATATTGATTGAAATTCACTTTGATTGACACAGTGAAGTCTCTGAAGAAAGATGTCTGTCTAGCATTCTTAGAGGATACATTTTATAATGTATTTGGGCAGTAAAAATGTTCTTTCTGTAGATTATTTAGTCCTGAGAGATATCAAATAGGAGTATGTACCTAATTTGGGAAAAAAATCAATCATATATAAAATATTCTAAGACAAATGCATATAAAGGATAAGAAATACAAATAATACAAAGAAATATAATAATGAAATATATAGGGCCAATCAAGTATAGATAATAGATATAAATGAAATAATTTTTGTTTATCACAGAAAGTGTTTAGTGTGGTCAATCCTAGAAATTTGGGTGGAAAGAGTATAGAATTTACATCATGCTGAGAGAGGTGCCTTTTACATTCTAGTACTTCTAGATAGAATGAATGACAACTCTGGAGCTTCTTTATTAAACACAGTTGATTATCTTAACAAGGAGGGTCTCAACCTGCCAAATTTGAAATGGGAAAATAAACTAGGCATCTTTTTAGTTTTGTTATTTTTTTACACTACTTCAATGATACTAATGAGCAAAAAGAAGAATCAGGAACATTACTTATTTCACAGACTTATATATCTCCACTCATTACAATTAGAAACTATATTTCTCCACAAAATGACATATACCTACAATATGTAAATAATAGCCACTCTATTTTTACTTTATTAAAGAAAATGCATAACATAGTTGAACATAATACATCAGTTTCCAGATAAATGAGAACAAAGTTATTATTTAAAAAGAATAGGAAGAAAAAATAGAAAAGAAAGAGGAAGAAAAGAAAGAAAATAGAAAAAATAAAGATTAGTACAGTGGCATTTTACATTTGTGAAAATTATTGTATCTCCAATAAAATTTATTGTGATAATGGCCAAAAGTTTAGTAAACTCTTGTTGTTGTTAAATTGGTGAGTTCATACAGGAATTACAGCATCAAATGAATGAAGTTTTCCAAAAATTCAAAGCACTATTGCTGATACTGTGACTTTTCACAGTGTGTACTAGACTTCCAGGCCTTCAAGAAGAAGAAAGATACAAAGAATGCCTGCATTTTCTCCAAAAAGCCTTGGTGATATTAGCCTAAAACTGACATATCTGTAGTTTGGTCAGTTTGGTGTCTCCAAAGAGAGTCATAAAGGGGCTACTGAAGGAAGGCCATCAGGGAAATGGCGATTCTGGATGATGAATGCAACAGGTGTGGCATCAGCAGGGCTGATGTTTGTCAGTCTCTCCTCCCGAGATCTCCAGCTTTCTGCTGCATGGCTGGTGTTGCCAGGATTTTTCACCGCTTGATTTATATCTCATTAGACAAAAGAGTGAGCCTAGAGGTGGTCTTGTTCAAACACGGTGACTGCTATTTGTGAGCAACTGCCATACTTCAAGGAAGAAGAAAGATTTGGGAGAAAGAGTGCCTATACGAGCTCTAAAAATCCTGTTGGTATCAGCGCAAATAATGGTATACCAAAGTTTGGTCATATTTGTGTCTCATAGAGAATCATATAGGTGTGATGAGAATGGCCCATCAGCAAAACAGTAAGTGAAACTATAAGTAAAACAGTAAGTAAAACCATAAGCACAATTAGGTATGAATGGTAATAATAATTATAATAAGATAGTTATGTGAGTAAACAGATAGAAGAATCCTTATATTCTAAGAAGAGAGGAAGTGGAAGAAATTCAGATATACTATTGGCAACAACTATTATGGGAAAATTACAGCAATCTAATCTTGAGCTAGAGAGGTTCTAGAAAATGATAGCCCTGAAAGGAAGACAATTTATTCAGTAAATTTTAGAGAAAAGGTTATTTGAAAACACTTTTCTTATACTTTTTATTTTGGTTTTTGGGTCACACCTGGCAACACTCAGGGGATTACTCCTGGGTCTACGCTCAGAAATCGCTTTTGCAGGCTCCGTGTACCATATGGGATGCCGGAATTTGAACCACCGTCGTTTGCATGCAAGGCAAACTCCTTACCTCCATGCTATCTCTCCAGCTCCTGAAAACACCTTTTTTAAAAAAAAATAAACTAAGAACACTTAGTGAATATCTATTATTTGGTATGTAAGCCTGATTTTTAACCCAGATGGGCAAAATATGAAGTTGAATATTTAGAAATATAAATAGAGTAAAACAAAGGTATCAGATACACATAACTTTTATTTTCCTTAATGAAAATGAAATTCTAATTTCTCTTAAGAGAGAGAGAGAGAATTAGAAACATTAGAATTAGAGAGAATTCGAATCATTTTATTTTTATGACAATGAAGAAAGTTAGGTATTTGGTAGTATAAATATTTTTCTTACAATATTATTTAAAAAATTACCACATCAGAATAAGGCTAAGTGGAGAAGCAGAATACTGATATATTTTGTCCCAGTGAACATATAATAAAAAATTAATGCAAATAGACAATTAGCCCATATTCTTGCAAGTGTAATAAATAAAAAATTAAAATATTTTTATATATTTATTACTAGATTGTTAATTTGTATTTCTGTATGCTTTTTTAGAGTATAAACCCATTATTCCTCTTCTGTTTTCTTTTTATGTAAGTATGTAAAAATTATAATCAGTTTATATATTTTATGTAGTAGGTCTAAATGTGAAACAATATAAGCAATGATTATCAATATAAAGGTAGCTCTAAGGAAAAATAAATGCGATTATTAATTTTATTTCTGAGCTTCCTTAATGGAAAAGCAACCATAAAAATATTGTTCAAACCTATCATAGATTGATTGTAAGGAAGTTAATAATTTATTCCATGAATCAAATAAAGGTTTGTGCATATGTTGCAATGAAAAGAATGACTTTAGACTCTAACTATTCTGTAAAATTTTGTTCATTGTTGATAGAATGTGAGTTATATAGTACTTTATTTTCTATCTTTTTCACCTTTTCCCACCTTTTACCACTGTTTCTGAGAGCTAACTCTGTGCTAACAGACTTTTCAACACACATTTGACAAGTACTGATTTAAGTCAGTTCATAGCAGAAATCTTCTAGAATAATAAATCATGGTTTATATTTCTTAGAGGTCAAATATAAGCCCTTAGAAAGAAAACATAATGTTATAACATCATAGAGTTGTTATCTGGATGTTGACCTAGACATTTAGACCATGTATTTATCTTTGCAAGTAAATCATAAGATATTTTTTTAGTCTATATTATATCTCAAAATATAGCTTTCAAACAACTCTAGGAGCTTAATTAGAACATAACAGAACATTCAATCATCTACAATATGGGTCATTGGAGAGTTATATTCTGGAAATAAGAATTTATTTTTTTGTGTGTGTTGTTTTTGTTGGAGGTGGTTAAAGAAGCAACATCTGGCAGTACTCGAATGGTCAGAGCCAAACCAGATGGTGCTAAGGGTCTCCATACAACTCCTGATGATTATCAGCTCCTCCAGACAATTCCAGGTGGTTTTTGAGGGCCCCCGGTGCCTCACCCAGCAGTGCTGTGGTAGGGAGGTCATGTGATGTATAGATCAAACCCAAGCTGCACATACAAAGACTAATTTTCTCTACCACTTGAATCTTAAAACAAATCTATCATTTAAATTATAAAACTATGATATTTATTAAAATGTATTTATTAGGTATTATAAATACCTACACTGCTGGAGTTTAGGAGCCTGGGACATTTTAGGTGATTCTAGCTGAGGGGTAAGCTAAAGTACATGTAACCTAAGGGATAGAGAACCAAGGTTTTTTGCACTTGCATGTCACATAATTTATCATTTTTATCTACATCCGTGGCCTAGCTTGCTTATCATGAAGATTTTTATAATTATGGAAAATGGAAAAATAAGAGTCGAAGAATTAAAGAAGTGTGGCAAGACTACAACATGCACTTTAGTTTTTTTTTCTATTTTTCTTTCATTTTTATTTAGTTATATTTTAAATTTTTATGTCATACTTTTATTGCAAAGTATTTTCCATCTCTAAAAACTTTATTCTATAAGGTTCACTCAGAAGTTTCATAACTCAAAAACCCCAGTCTCCTGAAGAATTTCTTTATTGTTCAATATTTAAATTATGTAAATTTTCTTTTTTTAAGATTTCATACTTACATACTTTCATACTTACAGTACTTGAGGGACTGTGTGCTTTGCTGGGGAACAAATCCTGTTCAGCAGTGGCAAGTGCTATTATTTGGTCTAGGATGTAATTTTATGTTTTAAGTTATTAGTATTGTTTCTGCTTCATTATTTTATTATTTTAAGACATATTCAAACTTATGGGGAAACACCACCCTTTCAAAAGTTAATATTTAAATGTCATCATTCAAATTATTTGGCATCACAATAGAAAGAGAAAAAGCAGAAGTTGATGTGGGTTAGGAGGAAAGATGTAATTAATGATTTTTAATTTTTATTGATCATGAGCTTTATTGCTATACTAATTAAAATATATGAACATAACATGTGTTATTACAAAAAATACTAATGATAAAATTCTAAATTATCACATTGTTTTAGATACTCAGAAAAATTTAGATGACTTACATTAATTTATCTTTGAAGACTTCTCACTATATTGCAGTTTATCAGTCTATTAATTTATCAGTTTATCAGTTTATTAGTTTATCAGTTTAAACTAATCAAACAGTTTTAAACAGTTAAACAAGTTTATCAGTTTTTTAATTATCAATATTCCATAACTTTTTATTATTAGTCAGCAATTCCTAAGGCATCATGCTCGTTTATTATAAGAATTCAATTCTGTCAAGTCAAATAGCATGTTTTTATTAGTTGAATAAATTAATATAATTAAAAATTTAGTTTAATTTATTTTTAAACAGATCTTAATACTGACAGTAACTAACATGTTCCCTAGACTTGAAAAAATTTACATTTGATTTTTTTTTTTTTTTTGGTTTAGAAACACCCAGTAGCACTGAGGAATTATCACTGTCAGCATGTATGGTTATTCCTGACTCTGTGCTCAGAAATATCTCCTAGCAAGTTTGAGGGACCAAATGGAAAACAGGGGATCAAACCAAGTCAGCCATATGTAGAGCAAACGTTCTACCCACTATGCCAGGGGTGGCGAACAAGTTCGACACAAAGAGCCAAAAATTTAAACTGTGGGAGTCAGAGAGCCACACCTTTCAGTGACCTACCCAAACAGACAAACACTCACACAAAAGCATATAATTTTAACAATAATATATTAAAGACATATTGCAGTTTGCCATTTTTGAGTGAGGGTAAAAGTCCTGCAGTGATGGTGAGGGTGTGCTGCGTCCTCCACACTAAGAACTAATGGCCAGATGTGACCCAACATGTGCCACATAGGTCCCCCACTCGCTGGCCCGTGCAGTTGTTTCCCAGGGATGGGAGACAGGATGACGCAGCCTGGGGGCGGGACTGCGCACTCAGAGATCTCTCCTCAGAGGTCCCTCCTCAGAAGCAGCAGAACAAAATCCAAACTTGGCAAAGAGCCACAGGATACAAAAGAATGGTAAGAGGCAAAGAGCCGCATTCATTTTGGCAGGGAGCAGCCGCACCCCTGCACTATGCTATTGCTCTGACCCAACATTAGAACTCTTATTGTAGGACCCTCATCTCTTTTATTACAATATTTCCTTTTTAAAAACTTGTTTTAAATTATTTTTCCTTTGAGATGTAGTATTTTTTTTTTTTTTTTTGGTTTTTGGGTCACACCAGGCAGTGCTCAGGGGTATTCCTGGCTCCAGGCTCAGAAATTGCTCCTGGCAGGCACGGGGGACCATATGGGACGCCGGGATTCGAACCGATGACCTCCTGCATGAAAGGCAAACGCTTTACCTCCATGCTATCTCTCCGGCCCCGAGATGTAGTATTTTTAAAGCATTCTGAGAGTGTTAGAACTGATTGGAAATTTTTTAACCCTGGTAAACATTCCTTTAATATGTAATAATTAACTAGGATAAATTTCTGATCTCAGTTTTTCTGCTTCTTTCAGTGGGCCCTTCTCTCATATTTTAAAACTCTTATTTCCTGTAAAGATAAAAATTTGATATATATATATATATATATATATATATATATGTATAATTAGTAAAGCCAATAGCAGTACAGAAGAACAATATACCCATAACTCACCTTAAAAAATCTTCCTTCTCATTTGTTCCTGCTATCAAACTTGTTCTGCACTACCTCTTTTATTGATAATAGTTTGGTAAAAGAAGTTTTTTCATCTTGTCAAACAATATTATTTTCCTTTGGTTTTTCGGCCACACCCGGTGAAGCTCAGGTATTACTCATGGCTATGTGCTCAGAAATCGCTCCTGGCTTGGGGGACCAAATGGGAAGCAAATGGCGGTCTGTCCCTTGGCTAGCGTGCACAAGGCTAGGCTAGCTTGCGCCACTGCTCCAGCTCCACAATATTTCTTTTTAATGGAAAGGGGATCCCAAGAGATGCAGGGAAATTCTCAGTAACTATTGTCCAAGGTCAGATAAGATGGTTAAAAACTAGAACACAAGAATGCAAGGCTGCTCTCATGGTTTGTAGGGACACCTCTGTGGTGTTTGGAGACCATGTGATTCTAAAAAGCCTTCTATGCACTCTAATCCTTATGTTATTTTTTGTACCTTTATAAGATCTTATAATTATAATATCTGTTGAGATTTCTTTTTTAGTGCCTCATTTATAGGAATGAATACATATGACTTCATTGTTGAGAACATAAAATAATGCATGTTCAAGCATGCACTAGGGGATATAAATAATCTATAAAATCTATAAAATTTAAGTTCATATCCACACTTAATAATTTTTCTGGTGTTGATCTTGGTTTTAAATACAGCTGACTATATGAAATGTATGAAGGAATGTGAATGTCTTTTATTAGTATCTATATGTTTCTAATTTTTAATCTTGGGCTATTTGACATTCTAGAGACTTTTGAGTATGAGTGTTTGCGCTAATCCTTAGAGAATATGCTAAGCATAAGAGCTGCCTATGGGGATTTATATCCAACTTTCAAAAACTGAAATAAAATAGTTGTTTATGACAAGCATGGAATTAAGTAAATATGATCGAAGGCAGAAATTAAATGAACGCGATAATAAATTTTAGGTTCAGACTGTTGAAATAAAAATTATTCCCTTTCTACCATTGAAAAACAAACAAGCCTTGACTCTGGGAAATATTTTGGCTTCGTTAGCTAATTTAAAAATAATCAACTTAATCAAAACAAATTACTTGGTTCTGATGTCTGAGTTTCCCAAAGTAGGGATGGAAAATAAACTGGTTCCTGAACATTTTTTTCATAACTGTTGTCTGACTCTCTTCTTCCCTCTTGTGGTAGTCTGTAACATTATTTCACTGATACAGAAAGATTGTTTAAAAGAAAATTATTCCAAACCTATATGCCTAGAATAAGAATATGGAAAATAGTCCATGTTCGAATGTTGCTAAAAACATTAAAGAAAATAAATTTATAATGTATTAAAGATAATACAAATTTTAACTGACAATTTAATTGTACATTGGATTCTTAATGTTTCTTGGCTTCTTTCTTGATTTTATTTAGAAGCTGGAGGGAAATAATAATATTATGAGGATAATGAAAAATAAAAGTGCAAATTTAATTAAAATTTGAGCATATATCAGTGACTGGTCAGTATTTAACAAGGATTGTTTCACTACATCTCACAAGAATCTGTAAACTAAATATAATATAGATATGACAAAAAGGCCCTGTCTTTTAGGGTAATTAAGAACCTTGTTCAAGATCACACCATATTTCCAACTGATAAGACTTCTAACCCCTACTAACAAGACATCCTCAATCTGTAAAACTTACTATGAATAACATTTCTCATGTAGCAATGGATTGCTACAGGATTTGAAATTTTTATTCTAATTGTTAATGCAATTAACAATTGTGAATTGATAACAATAGTTTTCAATTAATAGTTTTCAAATAAAGGTTGAAAACAACCTTTTCTTTGTGTGTTTTACTTGGGATATTGGAAAAAGTGTCTTCTGTTGGTTGAATTTTAGGGATTATATCATAATGACATAAGGTTCTTCTCCTGAAAAGCATTCCATCTACCTCTTCATAGCCACAGCTTCAACATTCTTAATTCTTCCTGTTTTTTTTTTTTTTTTGACATCATGGTATTTTGTGGACTACCTAAGTCTATGTTAAAAAGACATTATTTTGATGCAATTTGTCGTTAGTTTTTCACTAAAACATCCAGAGTACAGTCTTGCTGTTTCATTTATGTGATCACTATATCAAGAATTTGCCTGTGTTATAAATTCCAAAAGTTTTTGATGAATAACAAAATAAACATGCCTTTTTAACATATCAGTCTAAGCTACCTAAATAATATGCAAGGTCTAGCCATTAAATATAGTAAGCCAAGAAAATCAGAATAGAAGACTTTGATCCTAATTCATAAAGCTCTGTTATTTGATTATTTTATTTTCTCTATTCAAAATCAAATTGAAATTGACATAATGACTGCATAGTTTTTATTTGTCAAGACTCTTGTGACAATTATATTTATTGTTCAGTCTTGTCATACTTAATCCATATTAAAATTGAGGTTATATATAGAAATATTAAGGCTAAATTAAATTTAAGAAACTGATCTTGTCTGTCTACATGTTACTTTTTACTCTTTATCATGCTATTTATTATGAAAACATTTCCTAAAGATCACAAAGGAAAATTTGTTTTTAGAATGAAATGTGTTTTGACTATGCACTTTTCAAAACCTGTTAAGTTTTTGTTAAAAGCAATGACTGCACCAAATTATTTAATTTGTTTTTGTTTGTTTGTCTGTTTATTTATTTATTTATCTATTTTTGGCCAATCCCAGTGGTTCTTAGAGGTTACTTGTTGGAGACAGTGTCCTGTCAGAGATTAATTTTTCTGTCTTCTGTTTTTATGCAGCTTTTTTCATCTAAAAGCTGCCTACGTGCAGGTTCTGCCGTGTGTCCTTGAGCTAACAGGAAAGGTATTTTTCAGCTGAAGGTTATTTTCTTTGAAGCCAGAGAGAAAGTAAACACCCCGATACCATCCCCAGATTTAGGTGACTCCCTTTAGCTTCTTTCCGGAGTTAATGGCTATGCTACAAAAACATGCCCCTTCACAAACTGCTGTTAGTTCCAGATAAGTGAGCTGCAGACCCCACTTTAGAGTCATAGGGCAATCCTTTGAAAGCTGCTGACTTGGAAATGATTGTAAAATTGTCACCCCTTCTCCCTCCCCTCTGGAAGACGATTTACTGCCTTTGTCTCATGGCTTTCGCGCGCCAAAATGTATGATTGACACCGTCTTTTTACCGCCCATTTCTCCTCCTCTATATAAGAGATGCTGAACCCCAATAAAGATCACCTTAGACCGGTTATATCACCTGAGGTCATTATTACTAACCTCTCTCAGATTTGTTACAGGTGTGGTTATTCTTCTGACCCAGCCAAATAAAGGTGCGGACGTCCGAGAGCCTCCGAGCCGCTTCCCGCTGGCCGGGCCCCTCCGGGGGGCTTATAGGACGCCACAGTTACTCCTGGCTCTGCGCTCAGAAATTGCTCCTGGCAAGCTTGGGGGACCATAATGCTAGTGATCGAACCCAGGTCTATCTGTGTGGGTAGCATGCAAGGCAAATGCCCTATTGCTGTGCTATCATGTCACGCCCTCAACTAAATTTAAATTTTAGGACAGAAGAAATAGTGCAGAAGACTAGTCTATACTTAATAGGCTGTAGTCCTGGATACTATCTCTGGCACTGCAAGGTATCCCAAGCACATCTGGGATCTACAGTAGCCCTAAGAACCATCATATGTGATAAAATCCAAAAGAAGTTTTAATTTGATCTGGATTCTTCTTAAAATCCAGTCAGTTATAAATTGAGGCTCAAGTTTTCTGATGTCATAAAACCTGACTTTTAATAGCAGAAATTAAATTTAAGTGAAATACAATAAACTACTTACTTTAGTATGAGATTAAAAATATAAAAATAAAATATGGTTCTAGACTAAGAAGAATATATGCTTAATTTTCTAAAAGCTATTTTAATTCTATTGTAGTATTCATATTATGCATTGATTTTCTAATGCCTTGCATGTCTTCTTATAACTTTTTGCATATTTGATCTAATTTAGGTGAGTTATGTCTTAAAGAGAATTTTTAGACTATCACTGAAAAAGTATAAATGGATAACCATTTCCCTAACCTAAGATTTTACTTTGATATGATTATGATTGCTTAAATTTTTATTTTTTGTTTAATAGTTCTGCTCAGAATGTGTTTATTCCTAGCTCTACAATCAAGCATTCACTAATTCCAGTGGTTGATGGTCAGTTGAAGGTCGAGGTTCAGCTACATGCAAGTCAAGTACTGGCTGCACTATTTCTATAACACCAATTTTTCAATATACTTTTTTGGTTCTATTATCACCTTGTCTCATCCTTTTCTTCAGAATAGTATACTAACTAATCATTGAAAAGTAAATGAATATACATAGTTTATTTTAAAATCATTTGATCTTGTTCTCTCTCTATCTCTTTTCTTTGGGGGGGCACATTCTGCAATCTCAGGGCTTATTCCTGACTGTGAGTTCAGAAATCACTCTTGGCAGACTCAGAGAATCATACAGGATGACTAGAATCAAACCCGGATGGGCCTCATACAAGGCAAGCATCCTACCCACACTCCTATCACTTTAGCCCCCCGACTTAATTTTGTTCTTAAGTATCACTCTTGTCCTTTCTTATTTTTTCTTGTCTGTTCCTTGGCTTAAAAGAAAATCAATAAAGGTGGAGGACAGGACAGCAGGTAGGGTGCTTGCCTTGCATGCTCCCTATCTGGGTTTGATCTTTGGTACTATGAATGTTCCTTCAGTTCCAAAAGGGTCTTCCTTAAGCACAAAACCAGAAAATAAATCATGAGCACAGCTGGGGTGTGGCCCCAAACAAAAACAAATTAAATCAGCATGCAATCAAGTCAAAGAAAAAGTACCTATCTGGGAATAAATCACATTAATCCTTAAAGAAGAGGAAAAATAGTACAATCATTCCTGCAAGCACAGGAAATGGGGATCTAAGAAGACCATTTCTTACTTTTTGAAAGAAGAGTTTTTGGTCTGAGGTAATAGAACAATGAAGTAGATGTATAAATAAATGCATGTAAATATCAAAAATGTTTCTCTGTGAATGGACACCCATGACTGTTTATGCACCTATTTGTAAATTATCTTTCCACTGTAAAAGGAGAAGATACTGATATCTACATATAAAATGCTACCATCAATGACTGCATAATTATATTTTGGCACCATAAATAAGCTCATCATTACAACAGAATCATCAAACAAGTTAGCCAACATTACTACCTCTATTTATTTTCATGAGAACTTGTGTCTCAGTTTTGCTTTCTTGAGGAAGCAAAAGAAATGCCTTAAAACATCCTCCAACATTATAAAAATATGTTCATAATTATACAATTGTATCTACTTATTTTCTATGTGTGAGTGTGTGCATATGGGTGAGTGTGTGAGAGGGGGGCTGGGAAGGTGAAAGAAAATGAGAAAAAGTGAGTGGTAAAATAGCCAACATATTATTTTCATAGTGGAAATTCATGTCATATTTTTAAATACCTTTTCGTGCTTTTTGAATTGATTTCAGTAAACACATAAGTATCAAACATGGCAAGTTTAAATTTTAGATTTAAATAAAAGACTGGTCTTTTATTTTAAAATGCCTCTCAAAGATAGCGCTAACAATATTATTTTAGAGTTAGAAAACAATGCACTTAGCAGATTATAGCATGATATAATTAATCTGATAATGACAGCGTTTTTCTCACCTAAAATCTTCCCAGGCTTCTCTTAGCTCTTATCCAAACAGGTTTTTACTTATTACTCTTCAGTTTATTTTTTTATCTTTCTTTAGCAAGAAGACTACTCTATTGAATTCATGATAATCTTAAATTATCTTTATTTGATTACCTGTCATATCTACCTGTCATATCTAATTATATTTCTCAACCATATCATTCACCAAGTATCACTTTATTACTTTTGTTTTGTTTTGTTTTTGGGTCATACCTGGCAGCGCCCTGGGGTTCCTCCTGGCTCTACGCTCAGAAGTCGTTTTTGGCAGGCTCGGGGGACTATATGGGATGCTGGGATTCGAACCACTGTCCTTCTGCATGCAAGGCAAACACCTTACCTCTGTGCTACTTCTCCAGCCCCTCATTTATTACTTTCATGTAGCTTGAACAAAGTTACCAGTTAGGTGAATTTCTACAATATTCCCTACTATGCCTATTATTTTTTCTTAGTAATTTTCTATACATTAGTGTGCACCTATATACCTAGTAAATTCCCACTTGCCCCTTCCATATTTGAAATCAAACTCAATTTTTTAGATACTAAAGTCTCTTTCCTATGCGGTTTTTTTGAAGTTATTTTTCTTTAACAGTAAGAACTTAAATTAATGACCAGCTCTGATCGTTCTTTAATAGTGACAATACAAACAACAATTGATATAGCATTTCTATGGACTGAAAGTGCATTGATGAACCATAGACAAAGATAATACTTGGCAGTTAGGCATTGCAGCTAAAAACAAATCTTTAAAAATGGCCATTGGTTAAGATCTCTTTTTATATATATTTTATTTAAACACCTTGATTACATACAAGATTGTGTTTGGGTTTAAGTCATGTAAAGAACACCACCCATCACCAGTGCAACATTCCCATCACCAATGTCCCAAATCTTCCTCCTCCCCACCAAACCCCCACCTGTACTATAGACAGGCTTTCTGTTTCCCTCATGCACTCTTATTATTAAATAGGATAGTTCAAAATGTAGTTATTTCTCTAGCTAAACTCATCTCTGTTTGTGGTGAGCTTCATGAGGTGAGCTGTAACTTCCAGCCCTTCTCTCATTGGTTAAAATCTTAATTCTAATCTTAATAAGATAACCACATACTATGAGATCTTGAATATATATTTAGAGTCTCTAATGTCCATTTTTCTGTTTGTTAATATGGTATATGACCCATAAATATAAGATTATTTTATAAAATCTCAAACTATTACTTTAATACACATAAGTATGATCCAAATTTGTCTTCCTGAAAGTTAAATTTCTGAAAAAAATTAATTATAACTATTCCCATCTGAATGTTCATAGTTTACTAAATTTCATACATTAAAATGCTTGTTATGATGATATTAACTAGAAGGATAGAGACCTCAGAATACTATTAGTATCTTGGGACTGGAGCGATTGTGCAGAGAGGTAAGGCATCTGCTTTACCTGCACTAGCCTAGAATGTACCGATGTTTGATCCCCCGGCGTCCCATATGATATGGTCCTCCAAACCAGAAAAGATTTCTGAGCGCATAGCCAGGAGGAACCCCTGAGAGTCACCAAGTGTGGCCCAAAAAACAAAACAAAACAAAACAACAACAACAACAACAAGAATAATACCAGTATCTTATAAAGGAAACTGCAGAGATTTTATCCTTTATGATTTTATCCTATATGAAAGGTACTTTCAAGATCAAAGAAGGCCTTTCACATATTTGAGTCTTTTCAGTACTGTAAGACACAGATTTCTCCCGTTATTAAAATTACTGTCTGTGATAATTTTATTATAATAGCTGAAAAATACTAAACCAAATATATATTTCATACTTGTTCTACTAGAATCATAAGCAACTACTGACATTTCTCAAAAAATTTTCTGGGATTAAAAATAACTTATAGACATAAGATAAAATAATGCTTTTATCAAATATTTTATCTACACAGTACATTATACTTATGTAAATATTTAAAGCATGTTTTAAATTGAGCAATGAGGACATATCTGATAGTAGAAAGACTGTAAAAGTATGCTTATGTATGAAATCTTTGAATGTAAAATTTAGAAATAAATGCTCATAGGAAAATGGAGAAGCATTACACAATGTAATTCAAAATATTATATAATCAGGCTGTATCATTTTAATTTAATATATAAATATATGAGGATATTATATACTAAGTAAAAATACCACAATCAAGAATATTATATTGGATAATATATTGTGGTAAGGAGTTTTTCTTGATATATATTATATTAATTATTTCAAATATATCAATTATTTTAAATTTATATTTCAAATTATATTTGCCTTTTAGTCAGTTACATCCTTAATTACCTATGTAACTTAATGTAAATTTGGCTATAAGATAAATTCAATATATTTATTTTTATTTAATTTTTCTAGTTTGTACACAGATGATTTGAGAGCTATTGTGATCATTTTATGCAAATTAGTTTATTTAAAATCTTCGATTTAGAAATGTTTTTATAAAAAAATGACTTAAAAGGACCCATATAGGATCTGTATTTTAATATATAAATTTTATATGAGGTAAATTATATCATATAAAGTCTCATTTTTTTTTTTTTTGGTTTTTGGGCCACACCCGGTAATGCTCAGGGGTTACTCCTGGCTATGAGCTCAGAAGTTGCTCCTGGCTTGGGGGACCATATGGGATGCCAGGGGATCGAACTGTGGTCCGTCCAAGGCTAGCGCAAGCAAGGCAGGTACCTTACCTCTTGTGCCACCGCCCGGCCCCATAAAGTCTCATTCTTAATAATATTTTAAATATATAGCTATACTTCTCTCACTTTTATTTTCATTTAATTATACAGAAATATTAATCTTCCATATTCTTGGTAACACTTATTTGCTGTTTGCTTCTTATCTAGGATTTAGCCAACATTTATCTCAGAGAATAGCAAACTATGTAAACTGTGAACTACTTCAAATTCTACTGTTATCAGCTATTTCAGCTAGTGGGATCTCTGAGATTTAGAGATATTTTTGACTTATCAGTAATAAGATATAAATAAAATAAACCAATAGAATAAACAATTATTCAATAATAGAAAAACATTTTTACTAGGTGACATATTTAACAATAGTTTCTAACATATTTTAATATAATGTTTTTTTTTATTAAGGATGAATAACTTCTAACAAACCTATTCTACTCTCAGATGATAACTATGAACTCCAGGTACTTTTCTAAATGGTCCTCTAAAGAGTCTATATTAAATAAAAAGATGCGGGGTCCTGAAGCCCCCCAGGGGGGCCCGGCCAGCAGGAATTAGCTGGAAAGGCTTCTCAGATGACCGCACTTCTATTTTGCTGAGTAGAAGCACAACCACACTGTAAAAAATCTGAGAGAGGTTAATAATAAAGACCCAAGGCAATGTCTCACTGCTCAAAGGCGTTTATTGAGGTCCAGCACCTCTTTAAATAGGGAAGGTGAAGGAGGCAGGCAAAAGGCAATGTCAATCATTCTTTTGGCATGAAAATTACTTCATTATTCCAAATAAGGCAAGTGGGCAATACTTCTTGCAGTATCCATGGAAACATCTTGTGACCTTCTAGCTGCATTTCTAAACTTTTAACAGATATAAGGTGGGGGCAATGTTCTTACAGAAATAATTTTGTACAGACAATGTAACATATACACAATAATGAATGTCTTGTTAACTCAGGGATATGGTTAAGGGAGTAAGGCCTCATTTCTGGGAATGGTACTGGGCCGTGTTGCTCTCCTCCGGGCTACAAGGTTAATTGTACTTTGTAGCTGCACATTCTTTTCTCTTTGGCCCAAGAACTTACAGCAAGACTGCACGTAGCCTTTAGGTAAAAAAAGGCTGGGTTATGGCAGAAAGAACAGCAAAATGGCCTCAAACAAGTCACAGTCCCCAACATCTCCCCCTTTCTCTTCTAATAAAAGAAGGAAAGTCGTGAGCGGGTGGAAGAACCGTGTCTTAGGCTACAAGGTTTGACCAGGTTGGACACGGCCAAAGCCGCATTTAAAAGATGGCTACAGGCACCGTGGGTGTGCACAGAGATTCGAATTATGCGTTGTAGCCTTTTAGGGCCGTGTCCAACTGGGACCTTGCTAATCCCATCGTAGGTATCTCCACAGCCGAGAGCACAAGTACCGGAGCGAGCTCCATTTGTTAGCTATGCGCTTTATCTCCTGAAAACTTAGTGGCTGGAAGGGCGGCTTGGTGACAATAGCCAAGTTTTCACAGGAGTCACGTTGGGTTAACTGTTGGTAGTGAACTTGAACAGAGGTTTTTGCCGTCTCATCTACCTGGTTTTTAACAAGGGCAGTAAGTTTGCGGAAAGCCCATGGGTCAAAGGAAAGGAGCAGCATGAGGCTAATAAGAGGGCCCAAAATAGTGGACAGTAATGTATGTATCCAAGGAGAAGAGAAAAACCAACCCTGTTACCAACTTTGTTTTTGGTCAAAACGTTTCTGGAACTCCTTCATACCATTACCAATACGTAGAACACTATCCCTAACTAATCCAGATTTGTCTTTAAATACACAGCATAGTTCTTTAAGGGCCACACAGACTCCCCCTTCCTATATAAGGGCAAAATATAAAGTACGACGATTTTGAAGAACTACATCAGCAAGGGAACTAACAGTATCGTAGGGGTTGAGGAGAGAAGTTAAGCTAACAGCGTTTATAATATGGTTCTGTGAGGGCTAGAGCAGAGGCATTTATAATATTTAAAATAACTTGAGAGGAGAAGGATGGGCTAGAAGGCAGAGTTTGTAGCTTACAACTTGCTTAATAGTGAGTTGATGACGCTGAGGCTGAACTTTCCAGAGAAGAAGTTTAGAGTTATTGGTGTAGATAGGAGATTTAAACGTTGTGATGCTTTTATAAAACGGCGAAACCGGTGAATTGCAGATTTAACAGTGTTCATAGCTGGTGTTGGAGAGCGCTTGGGCAGAGGCATTGACCATTTGCAGGATGAGGTTCAAGGTGGAAACCGGACCAACAGGTTTGATGGTTAATGTAGGCTTTAACAAAGCTAAAACATAATAATTATGATAAGCAAGAAACATTTCAGTAACAATATGGGGAGAAAATGCAGTGGAGTAAACAAAATAAGTGGAGTTGGGGGCTTCAATGAAGATGGAAGAGTTGTTAACAATAATGGTTTGATTGCAAATGTGTGATTGTTGAACAGGCGAGCACATATATGGTTCGAGTAAGCAAAGTTCCACGACCGTGACTTGTTTGCCATGGAGGTTGTTGGTGGCAGTGGTGGGCATCCAAGGCAGCTAGGCAGAGTGCTCAATTTAGCATTGTTAAAGGTGGAGTTTGTCAGAAACAGGTTTGCAGGAAAGGCGGCTGGCAGGAGGGGTGACAGGCTTTTTTGAAGTGGATGAAGACAGGACTGTGGAAGGCTGCGGAAATTTTTTGTTAGACTTCAGCATTTAAAAAATTTTTATAATTAACAATCGCCAATTTATCAAAAACTTTTAAACTGAACATAAATGATTTTTGTTAAACTTTTTAGTTATTATTTTAAAGCTAGATGCTATTTTTTAGCTATAAATACATATTCTATAGGCCTGAACTTACACATAGCAGGAAAGTTGGGTGACTGCAAAGTCCAGAAATTCTCCAGGGAAAAGTTATCCCCGATGGCCATTGAGAAATTTGGGGTTTGCCATCCCTCACACTTTCCGCCATGTTCTTAGAAGGACAAAGCTAGCTTAATACATAATTTTTAACACATGATTTTTAGTTGCAAGATGCCAGTTTGTGAACTGACCAGACTGAACCAGGTTGAAAAAATTAATTGAAATTTGAAAAATGGATAAGGCTTTAAAAATTGTATTATTATAAAATGTAGAGATAACAAATAAACAGACAAAACAAAACAACACTAAACACAACATTTTACACTTGTGGCCACTTTCATTCATCACAACAGACACATAAACAGACAAAAGGATTGATTTAAGACTTATTTATAAAAAAATTGACAAGCGCTTTTAAATATTTAGCTAGCATGTTTGTGAGAAGAAAAAAAATTTTTGTAGAAAAACTTTTTTAGTTTAGAGAAGTACTTAATGTAGATGGAGTGGAACTTTGCTGAAAATAAATTTTAAGGTTTAGAATTAACACAAAACATTTTTAAAACAATTTTAATTTGAAGTTTAAAACATTAAGTAAAATGGTTAATGAGCACTGTAGAAGGAGTCTTCACTTTGAAGTATGAAATCATTTGCTGTAAATGAATAGGTTTTATTTAAATTGGTTTTGCAGTAGAACAGTAAGACAGCTGCAATAAAGTGTTAAAATTTTTATGATTAAACACAATAGCATGAACTATGATTATTAAAGGTATAAAAAACTGATTTTAAAAATACAAACAACTGTTTTTACTATGAAGACTTTAAGTGAATAATTTGTAAAAAATATTATATACTAAATTAACTAAATGCTTAGATTATTACAAAATATAGTTAAAGACATCTGATGCATTTACACACCTAGAACTTAAGACCAAAATTGTATTTAATACTAGTTAATTTGCTTATAAAGTTTAGTTACTTTTATATATTCTTATAAAATTATATATAATATATTTTTTCATTTATATTATTTTTTTACTGCGACACAAATATACAGATTTGTATAATGTGCTGATATTTTGAATGCACTTAAAATAATAGTTTTTTTTTTAATGCAGAAATAAAGAACAACCATTGCTGTAGCACAAAGTTAAAACTAAGGGTACTATAAAGTACATATAGGTGTTTACTGTGCATTAAATTAACTATATTGTTTAAAAAGGCTAACCACATTATTTTTCACATAATTTTGTAAATACTTTAAAAATTAAAATAAAACTTTTAATAGAAATATAAGATTTAAATTTAACACTTTTGTGTTCGTTTGGATTTTAAAACACAAAGAAGTTTTTCTTTTACCAATATTTTGTTATCTGTAAAGTGACAGAATTATGACCTTGCTTTAAAATTTTCTGAGAGGCATGAAAAAAAAATTTATTGCCTTTATCTTTCTGTTGCTTTTTAATGTTTTAATAATTACTTTACACTACTTAATGCACTAAACCTAATAACACATATTTCACGAAGTGTAGGGCTGACAAGGTGAAGCAGAGTTTTTCACTGATAACTTGGGGAGGGGCTAGCACAGTTAACAGCAGGAAGGTTAGAGGCAAATTATTTACAGTTAGCAGGGTGTAATGATATATAGGAAAAAAAAAGCAATCTTTTAAGATTAATTACTAATTTATTGGAATTAGAGGGAATGGCAACTGAAGAGGGGAATTTGGGTTGCAAAAGCACTATGGGGATCATGGTTTTATTAATTGATTTGAGAATATGCAAGAGATGCTACTTTTCAGATTTCTTTTGAATAACAAAGATTGGGTATTTCAAGGTGAATTGGAAGGCTTAAAGTGGGAGTGGCAGGGCCTGAGCTGGCTGTTTTCCAAGGCTGGCAGGAAAGAGGCTGAAGGAGGCTGAGGATTGGTTTGAGAAAATGTACTGAGTAAAGGGTACATTAGGCTTAGAAGTTTTAACAGCAAAGTGTAGATATCGCAAGGTTTTATGGCTTAGCAGCTGATACTTTGTAATTATTCTGCTCACTGTGCCCTTAGAATTTTTTGTAGGCACTGCAGCAGTTTCTGTTTTATGGCACTCAGCCTGACTTTTATTAGTTTGTTTCTTTGAATTCTCAAGAGGGGGGGCCTGGCCGTAGAATTCAGTGGGCAGAGGACAGACAACTATAGATTTAGGAGGGGGGGGAAACGCCTGAAGGGCAGAAACCTGTGAATCAAGAGAAGCAGCCTGTTTTTGAAGGCTTAAGATTTGTTTAAGATTTTTAATTTGGCCAAGTAGTTTCATATCTATAGCTTTAAGAGGGGGAGCGGTGAGAGGAGGGAAATTGCCATGGTTAGGGACTGAGCGTTCAGGGCATTTAGAATTTTTTCTCCTGGGGCGGCGGAGGCTGCTGAGCAGGCGGGGGAAGACTTTCTCCATTAGGGAGAAAGACAGGAAAGGTAGCGCTGGTTTTTGAGCCAAGAGCATTATCAAGTTTGTTAGAGAGGTGAGAGACCATGGATGTAATTGTGGTGAGTTGGGAACTCAAGTCAGAAAAAGGGGGGGGGGAAGGAGAAAGCAGCAACAGTTTGTTGCCGGTGTGGGGGAGCTGCTGGAATGCCAGCTCTGGGGAGCGACTTCCAGGCACAGAGGGCAGCAAGAGCCATGTTGGCAAGCTGGGACTTGGAAAGTGTGTGCTGTACCTTTAAGGTATGAAAAGAGGCGAGGCCAGCTATAAGAGCTTAGAGATTAGGATTCCTGCCTATTTGCAGGGGCTTTGCAATGGAAAAAAAAGTTAACTTCTCAAGAGACAAAGAGTTCAGCTTTTAGATTCTAAGCAGGAGAGCGTGTAAGGGGCTTGGGGGCCATAGGAGGTTACGGCTTGAAATGGCTCTTTGAGGCTTTTCCAATTAAAGGCTTTGTATTGTTGCAATTGCTGGCTAAGGAGGGGAGGGTGGTGAGGGGAGTAAAGGTTTTGGTGGAACAGGGACGGAGCTGAGGCTAGGGAAGTGAAGGGCTGTTTAGGATTTTGCACAGAGGGTGCAGCGGCCTCTTCTGTAGGGGTCTGGGTGCATAGAGCAGAAGCATGGACAGAAGTAAGGGAGGGATATAAATGAGAAGCATTAGAGAGATCTTTAAGAGCATTAGTTACTTTGGAGACAAAGGTAGAAGAATCAGTGGTGGAGGGAGGACAAGGGGAAGTATTCTCAGAGGGAGAAGGGAGATGAGAGACAGAATTAGAACGAGAGGGAGTCCTGGAACACTCACGGGAGACTTGTTGTACATGAGATTCAACGGCATGGATGATGTCTTTGGCGGTTCCGGCATTTTTAGTTACAATGATATCTCTTAACAGGCTCCAATATTGGAACATAATTTTTTCCTTCTGTGAATCATCATTATTTACAAAATAATCACTCATTTCATGTCCTACTTTGTCCCAAGTGGACGCAACAATTTCTGGACAGGTAATAATAAACCAATGACATACATTATGAATAAACATAAGAAAATTACAAATATTTTTTTTGGTAACCTCTACATGTCTGGCTTTCAACTCAGACTGAATATCAATAATGAATTTAAGTTCAGTACTCAATGAAAACACCCATGGTAGCGTATCCTATGGGTGAAGCCCCAAAAGCCAATCAGGGGCGGTGATCAGAACGACTGAAAAAACTGCAGTTTAAATATTTGATTAAGGCTAACTCGTTTCAATGCCTACCCTGATGAGGTATATCCTGCGATTTACGAAACAGCTCCGGACTCGCCGACCCGTAGTCGTTCGGAGTGTGGCGGTGGTCTTTGAGCCCAGCGTTGGGCGCCAAAATGCGGGGTCCTGAAGCCCCCCAGGGGGGCCCGGCCAGCAGGAATTAGCTGGAAAGGCTTCTCAGATGACCGCACTTCTATTTTGCTGAGTAGAAGCACAACCACACTGTAAAAAATCTGAGAGAGGTTAATAATAAAGACCCAAGGCAATGTCTCACTGCTCAAAGGCGTTTATTGAGGTCCAGCACCTCTTTAAATAGGGAAGGTGAAGGAGGCAGGCAAAAGGCAATGTCAATCATTCTTTTGGCATGAAAATTACTTCATTATTCCAAATAAGGCAAGTGGGCAATACTTCTTGCAGTATCCATGGAAACATCTTGTGACCTTCTAGCTGCATTTCTAAACTTTTAACAGATATAAGGTGGGGGCAATGTTCTTACAGAAATAATTTTGTACAGACAATGTAACATATACACAATAATGAATGTCTTGTTAACTCAGGGATATGGTTAAGGGAGTAAGGCCTCATTTCTGGGAATGGTACTGGGCCGTGTTGCTCTCCTCCGGGCTACAAGGTTAATTGTACTTTGTAGCTGCACATTCTTTTCTCTTTGGCCCAAGAACTTACAGCAAGACTGCACGTAGCCTTTAGGTAAAAAAGGCTGGGTTATGGCAGAAAGAACAGCAAAATGGCCTCAAACAAGTCACAGTCCCCAACAAAAAGAAATGTTGGAGGTGGTGCTAAAACTTGCAAAAAGCATACCTAGAAACACAGGGATAACTTTAAGAATAAAATTGTTGGGCCCGGAGAGATAGCACAGCGGTGTTTGCCTTGCAAGCAGCCGATCCAAGACCAAAGGTGGTTGGTTCAAATCCCGGTGTCCCATATAGTCCCCCGTGCCTGCCAGGAGCTATTTCTGAGCAGACAGCCAGGAGTAACCCCTGAGCACTGCCGGGTGTGGCCCAAAAACCAAAAAAAAAAAAAAAAGAATAAAATTGTCTTCCTTCAAAGTGCCAAGCTGTGAGTTTGATCCTTACTGGCAACAACATACATCAAGCATAGCCCAAATGGTTATGTTACCTGAGACCTCCTGAGGTCAACACAGATGTCTGAGGTACATTTGATGTTTTCAAGCAGTTTAATAAAATAAATTTAATGTGGTAGCATTGCAGCCCAAAATCCACCAGTTGAGCACATGTGTGAGTCCCACAGTGAACCCTGGTAAAGGGTATAACCAGAATGTTATAGCACTACAATGAGCACTGCAATAAGATAATTTAACAACAGATAAACATATGGACAAGCACTGGAGACTAAGGGGGAAAACCCCTGCTGAGTATTTTGGTTGAGAGCATGGACACAGCAACCTGATGTGCAACCCAAGTGAATATCACAAACAAAAGAATACAAGCATCACAATCAAGGTTGTGCAAACTCTAATCACCACAACAATGTCAACAAAAGAAAGAAAGGGGGGCATAAAAAGTACTTAATTTTTCTCTGCTCCTTCTAGATAAGAATAAATGTGAAATTTATCTTAGCAACACATTTAATTGTGTTTTCTCTGAGAGAAAACCACAGTTATTTCATTTAGGAAAAACTGGAAATACTTTTTGAAAATGAATATGCATTGGATGAACTAGTTACCAGATTATTTGTGATAAAAATGATTAATTGTAAACTATAGTATTGTACTAAGGTAATTTATTTAAACTCAAATTAAAAGAATAAAATAAATAAGTGAATGAGAAAAGATTGACATTTAATAGGTTCAGGATAACAAGGGAAATGGTATTTCACTAGGAAAATGTTCTAATTTGTGTGAGAAAAATTGTTTTTCTTTGGTAGACTCTAGTCTATAAAGTATCTCTGGGAAGACTACCATTAACAGTCTGTAGTATTTATGGTCATCTCTTCTACTAAATTTCAGGTATACATGGAAAATATCTAACACTATAAAAATTAATAAATGGAATAATGCTTAAAACAATGAAAAGTTGATGAAACACTAAATATTTACAATGTAGAAAGAAATTCGTTGTCAATGTGACTCAGTATGTATTTTAAAATTATAATAATAAAATTTCAATATTCTTAATAAGTTAAGACTATTTATATATTAAATATATCAATGTCTAAAAGGTTAGATACATTCTCAAATATTTAGAGAACATTTAAAATGCTAAAACTAATATTGCACTTCATGAGAAGAGATATATTAGAAATATGTCCTTGATCAGAAATGTTTTCTCATTTATCTGTCAGGAAATATCTGAACACAAATATATTTAAAATTTGGGTTAATAGATAGTATAGTTGGTAAGATATTTTGCCTTTCATAAAGACAAAACCAGGTGAAAATACTGAGTACTCTTGTACTAAGCATGGAGTACTTCTGTATTTTTCTCTAGATATTTGATTAAATAATTAGTGTTGAGTTAAATTTTATTTTATCTTATATTGTTTGGGGGTCACTCCTGGCAATGCTCAGAGGTTACTCATGGCTCTGTACATCTGAATTGCTTCTGGAAGTACTTGGAGAACCATATGCAAAGCCAGGAATTGAACTCACGTTGGTCTCATATATGGCAAGCTCCTACCTGCTGTATTGTTTCTCTGGACCAAGTGTGAGTGAAATTGTTAACGGCTTAAGACAAAATTCTCCACATTTATTTTGTACAATAATCTGTAATTTTTTTCTTTTTTATTTCTCGTTTCTTTTTTGAGGGGGGGGGTCACACCTGGCAGCACTAAGGGGTTACTCCTCTCTCTACACGCAGAAATCGCTCCTGGCAGGTTCCGGGGACCATATGAGATGCTGGGATTTGAACCACCTTCATTCTGCATGCAAGGCAAATGCCCTACTTCCATGCTATCTTTCCAGCCCACTAATCTGTAATATTTGTAGAAAATATTTTTCTTTCATGGCTTTGTGTTGTTATAAACAAGTTTTTGTAAGACTAGTCATAAATGCTGCATTATATTTTGTTTAAATATATTTATTTAAGCACCATGATGTCACATTTACTTTACTACTAATATTTTGTTTTGTTTTTCAATAATCTAGTGAGAAAAATTGTTCTAAAATATAATAACCTAATAAAGATTGTAGTCAAATATTAATACTACTTAAATGTATTTAAATTATTGTTGCATTTAGCAATACTACTAAAAATCATAATTTTCTGACAATCTTTTTTTATAAGAAAAATTAAAGACATTATTGTATTAAGTCCCAGAGACAATAGAGTTAAGGGCTGGAAGGGCCAGAAGGACCTTCTCACAATTTGAAGCTCACCACAAAGAATAGTGAACGCTGTTAGGGAAATAACTACAGTGACAACTAGCATGACAATGTTAAAGAATAAGAGAAGTAGAATGCTTGTCTCTAACAGGCAGGGGTGAGGGAATAGGGGGGGGGGGGCATTAGTGGTGGGAATGTTGCACCCATTCTGATTTTGACTGAAACCCAACTGCAAATATGCTTGTAATCATAGTGGTTAAATAAAGATTTATTTTAAGACAAAACAAAGAAAGTTAAATTCAAAGTTGAGATGAGAGCTCACCAGATAGTCAATGCTTAATCAGGAATTGAAAATATAGCCATCTTTTCTTAGACTGTATCTACTTTCTTGTTTGGAAAAAATATTTTGGGGATAACTGAGTTGCAGAAATGTAAATAAATTTTATGGCCTTATTTATGTTACAATATATATGAAATAAAGTAAAAAAAAAACAAAAATTTGAAAAAACTATGTCATAGTTAGATAACATAGAGTCAACATTGATGGCTTGATGTACAAAATTACTACATCTTCATCAGCAGCAAAGTATCCCAAAACTATCACCAATTCCTTCTTTAAGATTGTTATGACCACTATATTTCTTGCTGGTAGTTTATTTTTTCCATGAAAGTTTTTAATTCTGATAACAGTAGAAAGATAAAAGCACATATTTAAATATAAAGTTCTAATTCCTAATTCAAATGAGAAAGAACATTTATTTTTAATTTTTGTTGTATATTCATTTCATTTGGTTTTCCTCCCCTGTGTGTATGAAAAAAAACAATTATCACCTTTCAGTTTTAAAAGTAACATCAACAAACAAATTTTATTTGAAGATTAAGAGGAACTAAATTTTGTTAAGTATATTGAAATAAAAATATCACATATAAGCAATTAGTTATTATGTTTGAAATAGAATGAAGAGAGGTGATTCAAACTGATTACTGTTCATGTCACTTTTCTTTAAGTAGGTTTTCTCCATTAAAAACACAATATCATTTATCTATATTATTATTTATATAACTACAGACTAATAGGCAATGTGTTTTAATTTATTTATTTTAATCATTTCATTTTTTCTTAAATTGATCATTTCTAGAATGGAGATTTTGTAAAAACATGATTCTAATTCTGTCCTTACTGATTAATCCTTCCCTAAGTTACGAAAGAATCTTATGAACAAATATTAAGTTAAATTTATGATTTTTTCCCTTCAAAAAGAACAGAGTGGGATTGTCCCTCCTCTGTATTTCTAGAGTAGTTTTAACAATCCTTCATGTTTTCATTTATCTCACTGTGTTGTAATTACTTGTTTGCAGTTGTCTCTCCCATTAAAGGAGTAATGTCTATTTCTTATTCAACCCGAAATTCCTGGCATCTAGCAAATTTCTTGGCATATAGTACACTTTTGGAAGTAATTGCTAAATGAATGAGGCCATCAAGTCTCCTACATCACTGTCACTAGTATTAATGACACAATTTGTATTGAATGTGGACAAAATAGCCTATTTTCATTAAGTTATCTTTAGAGATTTCACAGCTGCTATGCCCATACTAACTCAATTGCAGTTTTAGCAATCTGAACACAATACACAAATCATTAAATAATTTTTCTGTTTATTTGTCAGTTTCTCAGGTAATGAATAAATTTACTATTACTAATATATTTATGAATTGTTTTTTGTCAACAGCAAAAGAAATTGAACTAATAATCAATTAACAATATATTGTGGTATTATATATGCCATGCAATAATGCAATCATATCCAATAAAGGGTATTAAAATCACATGTTAAAATGAATTTTCCAAAATATAAAATAAAATTAAAATAGAACTTTTCTACTACACACTCTGAAAATCATACCATATCTCCCCTCTTTGCCCCCTGAACTGCAAGTGTAACATGCCCCCTTTGTGCATGCCTTGTTGTAGATTGTGTATCTTGATTCTATTGTCGTTGACTTTGGGTTGAGTAATCATTTTTATTTCCACGCAATGTTCATGAGACTGTTTGCCCCTGGTACCATCCACTTTCTGCCCCCCCCCTCAATTTATGAGGTAGATTTAAATTCTATGATTCTGTGGAGAAAAAAAAAAAGCAGGAGGAGCCCATCTAGAAGCTATAAACATAAATAAAAAAAAAGAAAGAAAAAGACTCATACCAAAATAGGCAACGACAAAAAATACAACAACAACAACAAAATCAATATAAAAACAACAATGAGAAAACAAAGGAAGGGGAGCTGGTGTGTCAAGTTTTTGTTTGTTGTTTTTTTTTTTTTTTTTTTTTTTTGCACAGGCATAGTAATTATGAGGAAATTAGAAAGGGAATTTCCTTGGCTTAAGAGTTACAGGGTTTCTCCATTCTTGCAGCATGCTGTCATGGGAACAACTGCAGGCTCCAGGTGTGTGAAATTTTTATAATTTCAGAGAACTTTACCCTGAGAATGTCTGAGATACTGACCAGAGGTAAATGGGGCATTTTTATTTATGAATATTATTTAGTATTTGAATTAAAGCTTCACAGTGGAGTTGAGTGGAGTTCCAATTTCAGTTCAAGTATATAACACAGAATGTTGATTTGATGTAGTCAAATATATAGGCAAAAATAATACATGTTTAAAATGGAATTAGTCTTAAAGTTTAACCGTCGAGATTCTAGAAAATAATTGTCATTAGTTCTTTCAGTTTCATTTATTTCAGGCTGACACAAAAGGAGATTCAGACTAAATAAATGCTATGGGAAAGGACCTCCAAATAGAGTTGGGCTAACAAAAGGAAAGCAAAGCATTTCGGCCAATGTAGAGAATCTTTACAAACTCTTTGAAGTTTGGAGCTTATAAATTATTTGACATAATGACTTATTTATTTAGATGATATATATTCATTTTAAAGTTTATTTTTTCCCTTCAAGACCTTCAGTTTTCCTTACAATACTTAAAAGCACCTAAAATCCAATATAATTCTCATACTAGAGGTACTTTGTTTTTCTCGCTTCCATGTGCAATTCCTTTTGCTGTTACCTTCTGAACACTTAAAAAATACATCATTTTCATTCTGTTGTCATGCCTCAAAATACTCACCTGTATTATTTCATCTACTTAACTCAGATGGCCTTCTAAGTAACTCCTCTATTTCCATCTCATTCCTTTTATCTTTTCTGCCC
This sequence comes from Suncus etruscus, assembly GCF_024139225.1. NCBI lineage: Eukaryota > Metazoa > Chordata > Mammalia > Eulipotyphla > Soricidae > Suncus > Suncus etruscus. The sequence goes on along the minus strand of NC_064852.1, from coordinate 138,880,525 downwards.
AAAGAGAGACCAGGATAATTTCCATGAACAAAAACCCACTTATATTTCTAGTCAGTTTACATAAATTGTTCATTTTCAAATAAAATAAATTCAAAATTTGAAGGACTAGTAACATAATTCAGAACACGCTGGATAGACTATGTTATCTCTAAAATGCTCCTTTTTGATATGTCTTAATTATGTTCAAATATTTCAAATATATTTGTCTGTTTTTAATTTCTTTTTTTTTTTCATTATTAACAGTTTTAATTATTTCTTCTGAACATGAATAGAACATTGAGTGAAGATCATGAACAGTTCTTCTGAACATGGCATCTTTTGCCTATTCCTTGCTGCCAGAGACTTGACAGTGCTTCTTCTCACAAATCTGAACCACATTTGGCTTTAGAGAGGAAGCAGTTGAGACCCTCAGTATGGCTTGTAGATAATCATTAAGTCTAGACCTGTACTTTGACTTATTGAAGTTCATGTGGAGAATAACTTTTCACACAAATATGTGCTCCCAAAAAGGCACATGGTGCGCTTAAACATTTTGGAAAGCTCAGGGAAGCTGGGGGGCAATTCTCTCAAAAATTGCCCATGCATGTCTGCTTTTCCACTGATCTCCCTGAACTTGGCTTTGAGATCAGAGTTGCATTGCAGGTCAATGAGCTCCATTTGAAGCACAGGAGGGGCATCTTGCACAGCAAAGAAAAAGGGGTCCACATAAATTTGGAAAGTGGCTCTGTGCTTTTTGAAGTCTGCAAATCTGTGATCAAATTCCTTCTCTAGCTTAAAAATAACATCAACATATTTCTCACTACTGAATGGTATATCTGCATCCACAAGTTCCTTGCATGCTGGGAAATGGCAAAGGTTTGAGAGAGCTGGGATTTCCATAACACAAGTTTTGTGGAAAATGCTCTCACGTTGTCATAGGCAGCACTGATAAGCTGCCCTGGGCCTTGTAACATCTTGTTTAGTACATTCAGCTTATGTGTGATGTCAACAAGAAAAGCTAAGTCCATGCGCCATTTGTGATCACTCAACTCAGAAACAGCATTCCCATCCTTCTCCATGAAGGCTTTCACTTCTTCTCTCAACTCAAAAAATCTTTTCAGGACATTTCCCCTGCTGAGCCAACGTACCTCGGTGAAACAGAGCACATCTCCATATTCTGACTCCATTTTCTCTAAAAAAGCACAGAACCTCCTGTGCTTTAAGCCCCTGGATCTGATTTGGTTGATGCATTTCACAACAACAGACATTGTCACACGGCAGGCATTTACTGCACAGGGCTTGCTGATGGATAATGCAGTGAAGAGCAATGGCCTTCTCTACACCCTCCTCTTCAAGTTTTTTTTTTTGAACAAGTGCCACCAGTCCATTTTTCCTCCCTGTTATCGATGGTGTTCCATCAGTTATTATTCCAACAAGCCTCTTCCATGGCAAACCTGCATTCTCAATGGCATCACACAGATGCTGAAATATCTCACTAGCAGTGGTCTGGCCATGCATTGGAAAGATTGTGAGCAGCTCCTCTGTCAATTCAAAATTGCAATCAACACCATGGACATAAATTGTGAGCTGCGCAGTGTCTATTATATCTATGCCCTCGTCAAGAGCAACTGAGTATGCATCAAAACATTTGGCTTTCTCACACAGTTGATGATAAATGTCACTTGACATGTCAGAAATGCGCTCTGCCACAGTGTTGGCAGAAAGGCTGATTTTGCTAAACTGACCTTTCTTTTCTGGACAGATAATACTTGCAGCCTGTAACATGCATGCATTTTTTTTCAATTAATAATTTATTAAATTTTTTTTTTATTGTAACATATCTGATCTTTTTTTTTTTTCATTTTTTTTTATCTTTATTTAAACACCGTGATTACAAACATGATTATAGTTGTATGATTACAGTCATGTAAAGAGCACCCCCCTTCACCGGTTTTTAATTTCTTAAACATGACATTCTGTCCTATTGTAATTTTTAGATATGCCACATATAGAATGTACTATTTTCAACTGTAATATTTGATTGTCTCTAAGATAATCTGAGTTCCATAACATGTACCTTAATTTCAGATTATGTCAACCAGTATATATACTGTAACCATTATTCATTTCTTTGAATTATTCATTATTCTTATATGTCTGTCATTCAGTTTCTTTTGTAATAGATTTGCATATTCTGGACATTTAATATAATTAAAATGTTATGATACGTTATTATTGTATATGGTTTCAACTATTTTTTATTTTCAGTATTTATAGATGCTAATTTGATTAGTATTTTGTTCCTTTTATGACATAATATTTCATTGTTTGAATAATCTAACCACATTTGATTATCTGGGCTTTAGTTGACAGAAACTTGGGTTGCTTTTACTTCTTCCTTATCATAAATAATCTTGCTATAAGCATATATGTGCATAACTTGCACTCATTCTCAAGTATGTAATAAAGGTAAAATTGCTATTTTGTATAAAGATATTTGATTTCTACAATAAATATTTCTATAAAAACGGTGTTATTTTACATTCCACTAGTGATCAACTTGCGCTATAATTTTCCTCTGTCCTTTTGATCATATCAACCTTTGTTACTGCTATTATCCAATTTAAAATGGTATCTGTTATTCAATTTACAGTTCAATAAAGCTATAGATATTGATTATTTTTATTTATAAGATTATTAACTACTAGTGTATATCTTTGAAGATATAATTATTTTGATATTTCTATAAATGATTTCAAAAAATTCTATGGATTACATGTTATCAACCTAGGATGGACCACAGTTAGATCCCCCACTCCCATATGGTCCCCCAAGCCAGGAGCTATTTCTGAGCGCATAGCCAGGAGTAACCCCTGGGCATCATTGGTGTGACCCAAAAAAATCAAAATAAATAAATAGAAAATAAAATAAAATAATAAAATAAAATAGGAGCTAAAGATAGTTTAGAGCAATGGCAAAATTCTTTTTTTTTTTTTTTGGTTTTTGGGCCACACCCTGTGACGCTCAGGGGTTACTCCTGGCTATGCGCTCAGAAGTTGCTCCTGGCTTCTTGGGGGACCATATGGGACGGCGGGGGATCGAACCGAGGTCCGTCCTAGGCTAGCGCAGGCAAGGCAGGCACCTTACCTCCAGCGCCACCGCCCGGCCCCAAAGAATGATTTTTTTTTTTTTTTGGTTTTTGGGCCACACCCTGTGACGCTCAGGGGTTACTCCTGGCTATGCGCTCAGAAGTTGCTCCTGGCTTCTTGGGGGACCATATGGGACGGCGGGGGATCGAACCGAGGTCCGTCCTAGGCTAGCGCAGGCAAGGCAGGCACCTTACCTCCAGCGCCACCGCCCGGCCCCAAAGAATGATTTTTTTTTTTTTTTTTTGGTTTTTGGGCCACACCCGTTTGACGCTCAGTGGTTACTCCTGCCTATGTGCTCAGAAATCACCCCTGGCTTGGGGGAATCATATGGGACACCAGGGGATCAAACCACAGTCCATCTGCATGCAAGGCAGACACCTAACCTGTAGCGCCACCTTCCTGGCGCAAAATTCTTAATATTTTATATCACATAGCTATTTGATAATCAGAATGGGCCATGATTAAATTGAATAAAGTTTGTGTTTATTATATTTCATAAGATTTCACTGCTTTATTATCAAAAACAGAAAAAAATTGCATGATAAAACTGTTTGTAAATTAACAATATAATTTATATTTTGTTATTATTAGAATAACCAGTAAATATGAAAAATAATATGCTTTTGTTTTTAATAAAGTTTACTTATATTATTTTATTCTGAATTGTAATTGGAGTGAATCTTTGACAAGATTTATCCTAGCATATTAAATTGTATTTTTAAATAAATAATGCAGATCAGAATTTTAAGATAATCTAATAGAGTATATACCATGAATCATACAATCTTTACCATCTTTCAAAATTCTATATATAAATATCCTATTGATATATTCAGCTGATTTTATATGAAATTTCATTTAAACTTCCCAAAGTTAACAAAGATTTAGAATTTATCTTTACAGATCATAAAGTTCTTTCTTAGAGTAAATCCAGTCTCAAAGGTGAAAGTTTGCTGTAAGAAAGGAAGAGTGGATTAACAATCTATAAATATTAATGATAATCACTATGATAATATTAACCATATTCCCAATGTGTTTTAAAAAAACACTTTTCAAACTTGTCTTATTAGAATTAGAAAAGAATGATACAACTGTCAATAGCTTAACTTTTTAAATATCACCCTTTTCTTCCAGATTCTGTTTTCTCCAAAGACCACCAAGTCGTGCTATTAGCAAGTTGATGAATTATGGTTGCTTATTTTCCTGGTATCTTTGACTGATATAATATGAAGAGTGAATCTGTAGTAGTAGGGGCAAGCTACATGTAATTAATCCAGAGTTTAACATTTTAAAAGGGAGCCATATATACATACATATATATATTTTAATTCAAGACCATACATAGACACTATTTTAGAGTTTAACATATGAACAAAAGTCTGCATAATCATGCCAAGAATATATTTGCTTATATATTTATATTAATTATCTATTTATCTATTATCTATATACAGTTAATTCAAGTTTTTAAGCTTGGTTTATAAAGTAAACCAAGTAAATTAAATATCTTTTAACTTTATAAAATGCATTGCCCTCTACATTTTAGTTTTATTGTCCAATATAGTGGATGCCACTAAAAAAAATTTCCCAGAGCTATGTTGTAATAGTCATCAGTGAAGTGATGAGCTACATGGGTTAACAAGTCCCTAATTATATTGATGAATAAAATAAACTGTTTTTAAAGTAATTAATTTAGCTTTTATGTTACACAAAGTAATTCTAACTTTTGTGGCAATTACTCTAATGCCCAGAGCACTTGGCAAAGCTAAAAATAAGGAATATATCATTGATGATAAGACTGATAAACATGCTCTTACCTTTCCACTAAATTTTAGTGACTATTAATTACATAACTTATTGCAGAAATACTTAATGAGTTCTGTGTGAAGTGGAATCCTAAGTATCTTCATGTTGGGCCTTAATTCAGATTTGATTAGAAGCTTCAGGGTAATTATGTTCTAAAATGCTAAAGCAAGCATACTATAAAGAGGTACATTTTAGATTGTGACTAATAGGATATTAAATTGAATAAACATTTTTAAATGTAGTATTAGTAATATTGCAGTTTTGTCAAACTTTGTAAATGGACTTGAAATATAGTAATCCAAAATACATTTCTAAGTTTTGAAGTTATGTAACTGTTAATTATAGAGATTTATCTTATATTTATTTTAGTCTGTTTATAAAAGAAAATGTGTAGAACAAAGCTATTAACTAAAAGGTACTTTTATCATTTTATGCATGAAAATGACTAGCTACTCTTTACAATATTAAAATTATGAGTTTACCACACCAAATAATTTCTGTCTTCTGTTTTCAGATTTCTCAAATAATAAATGAATGACAAAATTTAAATAAGATCATGGTTTCATAGTTGATGTACTAGAGTAAAAGTATCATGTGTTTTAATTATTATTTTATATATCAAATAGGCACAAATACATTATTTTTATTTGGTGGGAGCACATCCAGCTGTGCTTAGGTCTTATTCCTCACTTTGAATTCAGGCATTATTTCTGGCAATGCTCTTATTTGGTGCTTGGTACTGAACTCAGATTTGCCACATGCAGGATCAAAATATATGCTTGAGTTTGCTCTCCTCATCACAGAACATGGTTAATAGTTAATGAAGTTGATGGGTTTTGGAACATTGTATGATGGAAATACAACTATCAACAATTTTTTAACTTTGTATTTCATGGTTCTTTAATAACAAAAACTCTAAAACAACAAGAGTAATAATAAGTTGTAAGATTTTTTTCCCAGGAAATGTTATAATGAAATAAACAAATAAGATACCTGAACACAAGAGTGTGAATAAGAGTAGATGAAAGGATAATCAAAACATTTGTGGGGAAGTAATGTCATGGAGAATTAAACAAATTAGATATTTGAACATAGGAGTTTGAAAAAGAGAGTCAGTGAGTAAATGAAAAGTGTCATAAAGTCATTTGGAAAGATGTAAGGTCATGGAGAATTTACTAATTGCCTTTGATAATATAATGTAGGAGTTATCCAGTTTCTCTGCTTAGAAACCAATAAAACAGGAAGAAAACTGACTGATCGAATGATCATCTAAATCATCCACTGATATTTTTTTTGTTTGTTTGTTTTGGGGTCACATCCGGTGGTGTTCAGGGGATACTACTGGCACTGTGCTCTGAAGTAGCTCCTGACAGGCTCGTGGAACTGGGATTCAAACTGGAGTCCTTCATATGTTGGCCGCTTGCAAGAGCGTGTGTCTTGAGCCAATATGCTGCTTACAATTTGGCTTAACAGCTATAGTTTTCCCTGGATTGAAATATAGTTTAAAAGGACTTATTTAATAAATCTTATGTGAAGAAAGATGTTGATTTAAATATGTAGAAAAATATAATTGTTATGAATCAAATCACAACATTTTAGGATTCTTATAAAGTTGTCTGTAAGGTGTTTATTTCCTCAAAGATTATGGGCCAGAGCAATAGCAGTAGGGAGTTTGCCTTGCAGGCGGTTGAGCTACTATGAATCTGGGTTCGATCCCAGTGTCTCATATGGTCCTCCAAGCCAGGTGCGATTTCTGAGCGCATAGCCAGTAATAAGCCCTGAGTGTCACCGGGTGTGGCCCAAAAATCCAAAAAAAATTAAAACAAATAAATTAGATACTAATTTAGAGCAGTCAAAATTTCTGAAACTACATGTAGCAGTGGTACAAAAGACATTTTGTTTCCCATAAGTAATCCATAACACAAAGTGTAAAATTAATCTTTTAAATTTATATCATCCCTGTATGTTTAAGAAACCAGTAACATACTAGCGAGTATACAGTTTTGAAAGTTTGTCACTATTACTAAGTAATTCAATGGAGTAGTGTGCTTTTCTTTTCATTATTTTCAGATTCTTTGCTTTACTAATAATATCTAGCATTGTAAGAGAAAATTAAATATATAAAATAAAGTTACACTTCTGAGTAGTCTGGAGCATTAAAATTCCTTTAGTCTGGGGCCAGAGAGATAGTATGGACATAAGGCGTTTGCCTTGCATGCAGAAGGTCGGTGGTTCAAATCCTGGCATCCCATATGGTCCAAGAGCCTGCAAGGAGCTATTTTTGAGCATAGAGCCTGGAGTAACCCCTGAGCGCTGCCGGGTTGACCCAAAAACAAAACAAAACAAAAAGATCCTTTAGTCTTGTTAAACTATTAGTACCCAGAAGGATTATATATAAAATTATTGTTTTCATTTAATTTTAATTGTGTTTTTTATAATATAGCAAACTTGTCAACCAAATTATTAACAAAATTATATTCCCAGATTCATGTTTTCCATTTTCAGAAAATGACCTAAGGACAACAAAAAGAACCTGTTGATTAAACAAAGCTGAATTTATTTAAACCTCTGGATGAAATTTAGCTGTTTGTCTTGACAATGTTTTGGGGTTTTCTGTCTAAGACTGTTATTTTATGGCGGAATTTGGCAAAAGAAAAAAACTGTTGCTAGGGACTGAAGATCAAGGCATAATAATTTAGAATTGGTCTACACAGTGAGGTATGCATTTTAATGAATCTTGTGCAATCTGTTAATTTCAATAAATAAGCTTGTTTAGTTGGTTCATTATCTTAGAGAAGCAATTATTTTTTAAAGCAAGATGCTAAGCCTTATTTGCCTTTTCTCAGTACTGTTTTAGCCTGGAGTAAGAAAACTGCATCTATTTTGAATTTGAATAAAAATAAAGCTCTTTGATTATTATTTAGTATCATTGTTTTGATTTCATAAAGATTTTCAATTTCTTTGACCCTGTTTCCAGGGAACAATAGAAACAAGGAACAATATTTTTAAATTAAAAATCACACCCTCGCCTGCTATAAAATTTTATCTAATAAAACTTTTTTCTAGAAGCCCATCTACTCTTGAGTTTTCACCTAATCAACTCAACTAAACTATTTTCCCTTCCTACTGAATTTCCCTTTAACATTTACCAATATAGTTTCTACTACATCATGCTTCCATATAAAGCTCTGCTGAAGTAAAAAAAGAAGTAAACTCTTATACACAGGCCTGTTTTTGCACTATGACATACTTTGATTCAATTCCATTGTTCCTTTTGGATTTTCAATAATCCTTTATTCAATTTCCCTCAAGAAATTTGATTGATTTTTATTCTATTTCTGTGTGTAATTTTCCATATCTTTAACTCTCCTTAGAAAAGAATAGAGAATTTACACCAATGCCAAAATTCCCCACACTAGAGTAGCTGTTCATATCCACCATATGACTATGTAAAATTTGTAATATTTTAGGTTCAGTATTAAATAAGAACATGTATTAGGATTTATTTTATTGAACTATTGTTTAATTGTTTTGTGGAAGTTCTAAGTGTTGGTAATGTCTTTCTTTCAGCATAATAAATGGTTGTCTGTAGAAATGCTATCTCTACGGATACTTCTTTATGTTCAGTTATGAGTTTGGTTCTTTAATTTTCCATCAGGGATATATTAACCAACCACTTGTCAATTCTTCTCCAATTCAATTATAGTATATTTATGTGAAAGAGAGACATTTCACTTAGAAAAAGAGACAAAAGTGTATCTTGAAGTCATCGCTGGACCTCAATCAAAATAAACATTATCAGCATTATTAAAATGAATTTCTCTGGGAAGATTCCTTATGGAAATATGATTTTTAGATTATAAAATTCTAAAGTCATTAGTCTAGCAATTCATTTCTACATTCTATGCCCTGTAAACTGTATTCTTATTCCCACTTCTTTGCTTTATATTTCATAATTTCAGTTTCCACTTATTTTTATGGTGCCTACTTCATTCGGTATTGATTTTTTTCATAAATTAAGAATTCATAATTGCTTTCACTCATAGAAGTGTTCATAAACTCCTAACAGTGAATTTCCACTTACCTACTTTTGTGCTATAATTTTTTCATATTTTAAGTGTAGCATGAATAGTAAAAGCCCACCTTATGAAAATTTTTCTTTACCTTGAATGATTTAGTTTTTCATGTTAACATAATGTAAAAACAAAATATCTTATATTTATACAATTATTTTTTATTTTACTTACCTATGTTTTCAGGTATACATTTATGTTTTAAAATTGGCTTTATCAGTTTGTGTTGCTGGTTTGGATGGTAATGCATTTACTTATATTAATTTTCCTTAAAATATAATTAATTCATCTCTTCGGAAGAAAACCTTAGTTCTTTTAGAATTTCAAGATATTTTTGAAGTCAACTATTAAAGTGATTTTTGGTTTCTATTTATTCATAATAAGATATTAGAAAAACATTATATAATACATTTTTCTCATTTTCTGGAAAATAGAATTATTCTCATTTTGAAAATATAATGTTATGGCTAGGTATCTTTTTCTTTATATATTTTTCTACCTAGAACTTTATGAGTTATTTGTAACCCAATTGACTTTTTATGAATTCCATATTTAGAAACTATTACCCACTTTACTTTAAATATTTATCCAATTCAACTTTATCATTTGCATTTTGTTCCTCATAGTGTTGTCTTGGTACCCTGTTACTTGTATTTACCTGTCTTTACCTGCCTTTGTTTGTCTTTACCTTTATTGACTCCTCAATTTTACTTTTGTTTTGACTCATATTTACTATATAGGGCAACCAAGTGGAAATTTCCAACCTGAGATCTAATTAATTATTTAATGAACTAATGAGGGGTCAAACTCTATGGTACTGAAGGACTACATCTGGCTTTGTGCTTACAGTTTACTATTGGTTATACTCTGGGACCTATATTATGTCAGGAATCGAACACAGTTCACTAAGTGGAAGGCCTAAACCCCAGTACTATCTTTTATTCTGATATTTTAATTGCGATTTTTATTTGAAAAGTTTTATTTGCTCTATTTATAGTTCATTTTTTTGCTATGATTTTTTATTATATTTCTTTATTTAAAGGCAATGTGTCACATAGTTGATATAGTTGATCATAAAAACTTGTTTCCAGGTATGTGCAAATTATTAAATTATTATTAAAATTTTTTAAATGCAAAAGAGGGAAGGAAGGAAGGAAGGAAGGAAGGAAGGAAGAAAGGAAGGAAGGAAGGAAGGAAGGAAGGAAGGAAGGAAGGAAGGAAGGAAGGAAGGAAGGAAGGAAGGAAGGAAGGAAGGAAGGAAGGAAGGAAGGAAGGAAGGAAGAAAAGTAGGAAGGAAGGAAGGAAGGAAGGAAGGAAGGAAGGAAGGAAGGAAGGAAGGAAGGAAGGAAGGAAGGAAGGAAGGAAGGAAGGAAGGAAGGAAGGAAGGAAGGAAGGGAGGGAGGGAGGGAGGGAGGGAGGAAAGTATTCTTCTAAGGTGCTGCTATGTTAATCTTCACCCTTTTCTCTCTCATTATCTCACTCTGTTTCTCTCTGTTACACAGATTTGAAAGTTCATTTACCTTCTATTTTTTCCCTATTTTTAAAATTTTAGTGGTGAATTCACAACATATTGGTGTTCAGGATACATCTGAATACTACCTACACCTGATACCACCCATGTTACTCACACTCCTGCTAGTGGTCCATGTGATTTCCACCTACGAAGCATGTGTTGAAAGAACTTAAACTCAGTCTTCTTGCATAGAAAGGATGTTCTCCAAGCAGTTCTTTGAAAGATTTTTCTGGTATGAAATTTTATTTCTTCAATAAAAAAGGAGTAGCTCAGTATCATTATGAATCTTGTATCTCTTCAATGTTTAGCTCTTCACATCTTTGAGATAACTTCTATGTTGAAAATTATAATCATTATCACCAGAAGAACTTCATTTTAAAAATTTTTGTACAATATTTATTCTTTTCCCCTGTTCTGTTGAATTTAGAAAATATGGACTCATGGTATTTATAATAATAAAGTGCATTTTTGTTATTTCATTCCTTTGAGACTATCAATATCTCTCCTACTTGCCCGGCTTTACCAAAACCCACATTTTGTCTTCTTTTTTTCACTGCCCACATTCAATACATGTAACTAGTGTATAGTGTAAAGCAATTGCATATCATCTACTCTTTTCTTACATTTTTAAATACTATTAAGTCAAAATTCTTTTGAATTTAAACTGCATGACTTTTAAATTAAATGTTTAATTTGTGTTTTGTTTTATTCTTTCAGTTGATCTATATTTTGAACAATGGATCTTCTATCTAAAAGTAGAAATATGAGATTACATGCCTCATTTATTCTCTTCTATTTCATATATAGATTGTTTAACTGTGTGCCTTGATTATTAGATATTGTATGACATTTTGAAAATAAACCAACACCCTGGATATTAGTATCTTCCCCTATGAATCTTATGCTAACATCTGGATACCACTCAAAACCTGTAGTAATAATTGAATTAGAGGAGTCAATTTTTCTTCAGGATCATTCTATACCTGGATCACCTTTATATCAGAAGATAATCATTTCTAGTGCTGAGTAGGATTAAAGCATTGCCTTTATTTTTTGTTTCTTTGTTTTTATTTTTGGATTACTTCTAACTTGATGATTAGTGGATGGGGAATCACTCCTATAGGTTCTTGGGGAATGTTACAATCTTGGGAACAGGACCAAGGACATTGTGCAAAGAAGCCAAGTCCTCTACTACTTAAACCATTTCTCTGAACCCTTGAATTTATTGAAGGGCATGGAATTTGAGGTCATACCCAAAAGTTTGAGGTCAAACTACTCAAAAGCATGAGGTCATGCTCCAAGTTTGTTTTTCATGGGGAGGCAAGTTTCTGACAGTATTTGGAAAAGTATATGGTACTAAGAATCAAAACCGAACTTTCAATTTCTGAGGCATGCATACCAGCCTTTTTAGCTATCTCTTGACTCCAAATGGTTCCATGATTCCATTTCATGTGTGTGCTTTTCCATGTAATGTCTGGTATGGCAAGGCTCAAGAAACTCATATCATTCCTCAGGCTTCTCCCTTTATATTTGCAATCAGTAGAATAAGTTATTTCAAATGTCTTTGCACTTCTCCTGGCATTCCTGATTTTTCTATTAAATTCTTCAAATTCTCACAGTCCTAAAAAAAAGTCCTAATATTTCAATCTTGATGCAATTGAATTACATATCTGAGCTATGTTCATTAATAAAAATATAATTTTAAACATAAATATAAATATAATTTAAAATATAAATATAATTAATAAATAAAATATAATATAATAAATATAATAATATAATATAATATAATATAATATAATATAATATAATATAATATAATATAATATAATATAATATAATATAATATAATATAATTAATATAATATAATATAATTAACATAATATAATATAATATAATATATAAAATATAATTTAATAAATAATTTTTTTAAAATTTTTATTGTGACCAAAGTGCATTACTAATCTTTCACTGCATCATTTATGGTACATAGTGACAATGAATGAGGGGCATTCCCACCACTAGTGCTGACCTCACTCCACCCCTGATCCCAGTATGCATCCCATATCTCCCTCCTCTACCCCCGAGTATACTAGTGCAACTAGTCTCCACTTTACAGCTTGTTGTAGATTGAGCATCCATTCCACCATCATTGGAGATAAAAAGGATAAGAAAAAGGGGAGAAAAAAATTTGGTGACAACTACCAATAAAAGAAAGAAGAGAGAAAAAAAGAAAGAAAGAAAAATGGAAGAAAGAAAAAAAATGGACCCGGCAAATAAAAATAAAAATAAATCACTATATATATAAAATATAATTTAATAAATAAAACATAATTTCTTTGATTTATGATATAGATCTAATTTTGTATCAAGATCACATAACTTTGATAAGATTTTTATATTTTAAAATAATTTATGATGGTAGGCATCAAATAATAATTGTAAAATATTGGTGAACTTATTTTTTAAATAATTACACTTATTTTTATTGTTTTGTTTTATTATTTTTTAACTTTTATTGTAAGAATTTATTCAAGAGACAAAATTGATTAACATATTAAGGTAAACTGACATAACATAATATAGTAACATAACATATCATAACATAACATAATTAATATTATATAATAATACATGTAAGTCAAAGAACATTTCTAAATAAAACACATTTTTTATCATAATGACTTACATATCTTTCAGAGTAGTATTTTAGGTACATATTAACATTGAATCAGGGGAATATTCATCACCCCCAGTGTTGTCCTCTCTTCATCCCTGTTCCCAAGCATATATCCCTTTCTCCCTCCTTTATCCCCCAGAATGCTAGTTTAACTAAAAGCATATATGTTAACACTAATGTAAACCTTTTTTTTTTTTTGCAGTTCCAGATATTTTTACTAGTGGTTTCATAAAGGTTTAGAGTATAGACAATGTTAGAGTGGTAATTATCGTTTGCATGGGCCCACCAAAGTATGGGGGTCATGGAAAGGAAAAACTTTTGGCCTAAGTACAAGACCTTACCCCTGAAGTTTCCTGATATAAGATCATTTCTAGGCTCCAGACAAACTAGTTTGTCCACTCCTGGTCATTGTATGTAGTGCCCATACAGTTATATTTTTCACAGTCTCTGTTGTTGATACCCTGTTTCTGTATTGAAGGTCCTGGAGTCTGTATATCCTACATTGAAGTCAGGATGGTGTGAAGCAGCGTCTAATTTCAACTCACAATTAACGGACAATGGAGAAAGCCCTGTCCACTACGCAGGTTATTGTTGTTGTTTAAATCTTCTCAGTGTTAAGGGAAGACTCTTTTGAGTAAATCAATGTCAGAGCAGCAGTAGGGTCTTCCCTGGTAGAGATTGCTTCCAGGTGATGACATAGACAACTTTGGATGTTTTGTAGATGGCTTCCCTGGTTCAGGGGTGACTGGAAAATGCCCAAACCTCTGAGGCCTGTGCCAGGTCATCATGTCAATGTTCAGGGTGTAAGGTTCCATTGCACCACTAGATTTGTGTGTTCCTATCTCTATTAGATAAGAACTTATTTGTATGTATAGTATTTTCCATTTTAATGTGCCCATGCAAACAAGGAATAATGCCACCTGGCATTATCAGCGCATAAGGGGGCTGCAGGAACAAGTCCAACAATCCCCGTGACCTGGTTCAAACATAAGTATTAAACTGAGGGACTCTTTCACCAAAATTCCTTTTTGAACAGTTCACAAAGAGAAAAAAAGATAAAAAGTGGGGAAAATAAAATCTAACTTAAGACAGTGGACACAATTGTCACCATTTAAGAAAATTTGTGTGTTCCCATATCTATAAGAACATGTTTGTATATAATTTCTCATTTTAATGTGCCTATGCAAAAGAAGAACAGTATCACATGGCAAGATTGGTGCCTATGCGGATGCTAGAACAAGTCGAACAATACAATTGACTTGATTCTTATATAAACATTAAATGGAGGGACACTTCTACAAACTTCCTTATTTAACAAATAACAAAGGGAAGGAAAGATGGAGAGGGACTCTTTCACCAAAATACCTTATTGAACAGTTCACAAAGAAGAGAAAAGATAAAGAGTGGAGAAAATAAACAATCTCGCTTAAGACAGTGGATTCAATTGTCACCGTTTATAGAAACTAATCAGAAGCCTAGTATGGTAGCAACCACAGTTACACAATAAAAGAAGGAAGAAGCCAAGAGGCCTTTGAGAGTAAACAAGTAGGTAAAGAGTACTGGCCTCTTCCCAGCCTGAGAGTCCATCCTCTCATTTTTATTTTGAAAATATATGGTACCCTCACCGGAAATGGTCTCTTCCCAAACTCAAAGTCCATCGTCCCATTTTATTTAAAATATATATGGTACGCCCCTGCGCGGTTTTTGAAATGGAGACCATTGAGAAAAAAAAATACCAGTGAATGTCACGACGTAATGTCCCGACATACACCAGTGCTGCATCAGCCCGCCATCCACCCCATGTGTCCCCCATTTAGTGTCGGGAGATAAAGGGGGAAAGCCTGAGTCTCACGATAGAGTCCACCTGGGCCAGCAACCAAGGAAGACCTGGAGTAGGGGAAGAAATAGGGGAACAGCTGGAGGCCTGCCAAGCCTCCCAGCACCCCCAAAGCTAGGGAAAATGCCTGCGGTCTGGGGTGTCCCCTAACCCAGTACCTGGGAAGAGCTGGCCTCCAGGATCAAAGCATCGGAAGCCAGCTATCTGCCCGGCCCCTCCCTCTACTCCTCCTCCCTAGAGTAGGGACGGGGGAAGCCTGGAGACCCCTAATAGAGTCCAACTGCAACCCATAGCAGGCCACTCGAGGTGGCACTTAGGCCGGGCCTAGAGTCCAGGGGGATTGTTTTATTATTCTTGTCTGTCCTTTTTGAGTCAAAGAATTAAAGGGAATCATGACTAAGTGTATTTTAATGAATTGATTTGTTTTTGAAAAAATGCATTATTGTTCTTCTAAAATGATTTTTATCATTTATTATTTAATTATCATTCTTGGTGATACTTTATTTTTTGTGGTATATTTTTGATTACTTTTACTAAGCTAAATATTAATGAAATATCAATGTTAACTTATTTGTATTTGCAATCAATATATGAATAGAGTAATCACCTAAGCTTGAAATATATGTATCTTACTGATATTGTAAACATTGACTGAGATTTGCTAATTACCTCTGACTAAAAATTATAAGACAGGATAAAATAGGATTAAACTTTTAAGTTTGATTATAAATGTTAAAGTAGGTTCCAGAGACATGGTACAGTGGGTAAGCACAGGACCTATGTTCTACCCTGGTTTCCCATATGTTTCCCCAAACCACTATAGTGATTTCTGAGCACAAAGACAAGAATAAACTGATCAACCATTTCATGTGGCCATAAAACCAAAATATATAAATAAAACTTTAAAACAAAGAGATTTAAAAATAATTTGGTTATTCCAAAATAAGGCTCAGGAGTTCTGGGAAAAACTCCCATAAATTTTTGGCCAAATAGGTATGAGGTTTAATTCAATAAATTTAGTATATGATCCTGTACTTCATGCTGCAATTTTAGGCAGTGTTAGGCAAATCCAGGGGTACATAAAGTAGCTTGGGGACTATGCAGTGCCAGGGATAGTAATAGGCTCAGCAATATGCAAAGCAAGCACCTTAAGCCCTGTACTGTCTCTCTTGACATATCAGTAGTTTGAGGGCAGAACCTCCCGGGTGGTGTTCAGAAAAACTAGACTCTCCTTCAAAGATTTGCACCAAGTTGCTTGCCAAATAATGTGCTCCTGTTCAGGTCCTGTAATGCCAAAGATTACCAGGACAGCAAGTAGTATTCAGTGACCTTCATGGGTATGTCTGGAGGAAAGAGGCAAAAACACAGGATAAAATAAGAGGTAAGTGGCATGTCAGTACATGCCTTAATCCCTGCACTATCTTGCAGACATAAAGGCAATTTTTCTACTAAGGGCCAGAGTGACAGCACAGTGGGTAAGACAAATATTTGTCTTGTATGGAGCACCCAGGTTTGAACACCAGCATACCTATGGTCCACTGAGTCTATCAGGAGTGATTCCTAACAGAACCAGAATAAAACCGGAGCACCAAAAGGTATGACTCAAAACCAAAAATTAAAATAAAATG
The DNA here is from genome assembly GCF_024139225.1 of Suncus etruscus. Classification (NCBI taxonomy): domain Eukaryota; kingdom Metazoa; phylum Chordata; class Mammalia; order Eulipotyphla; family Soricidae; genus Suncus; species Suncus etruscus. Next base: position 138,863,859 of record NC_064852.1, on the reverse strand, counting down.
GATCAATTCTTCTACTATCAGTAACAAAATTACAATATACATGTGCTAATTTTTTACTTAATGTACACATAAATGAACATAAACAAAAAAAAATAAAATATAAATGTAAATATGAATATTTATTAATACAATGTAAATATGAATAAATTTTAAATATAAATATAAAATTTAAATTTACAAATATCACTTTATTTTATATATATTAATATATAAATATAAAAATGTGGGTAGGAATATATAGATATATAGATATATTTTATTTATTACATATTATTAGTATATATGTATATATATTTATATGTATATAAATATAAATTAATTAACATTAATATATAATGATTGAATGCTTATAGAAATTTTAATGGAATTTACAAAAATAGAAAAATATGTTTTAATACTATAACTCTACACACTTGAAGCAATACTGAGAAAGAAAAGCACAAAAATAGAGATATTGAATTACTGGTTTCAGATTATGCCATTGCAATAATAATCAAAACCACCTGGCATTGGAATTCAAGCAGACACAGAGATCAATGGAACAGAATCAAGAGAGCAGAAATAAACCTAGTCACTTAGAAAATGAACATATTATAGAACTAAGCACAGGAAGGAAATATCTTTCATATATAATGGAAATTGGACAGCTACTTGGAAAAGAGTAAAACTAGATCTCTACCTTATATCATACATTAAATTTTTAAGAGGAAAAAATACTTGAGAATAATACCAGAAATCATAACTCCTACAGAAGAAAGCATAGATGATATAACCTCTGCAACATTTATTAGTGATGTTTTTTATCAACCTCTAACATGCATAAAATATAGATTATCAATAATGAGACTACCTCAAACTGAAAAGATTCTATTTATAAATATAACTACATCACAAAATTGATCTACCAAATGCAAGATTATATGTACAAATTACTTATAGGACAAGGGATTAATATTCAAAATATATTAAGAATTCATAAACTCAATCACAAAAACAGCTAATTAAAAATTTGGCAGAGGATCTGAGTAGACATTTTTACCAAATATGATATACAGATGGCTGACAGCACATGAAAAGATGTTCATCATCTCTTATTACTAAGGAAACATAAATCAAAACAAAGTGATATTGCCTCATGAGAATGAATACAATAAAAATGATAGAGAAGGAGATGTTTTGGCAAGGATGAGAAAAAGAGGGAGTCCTCCTACACTGTTGTTGTGATATAAATTGGGCAACTATTTTGGAAAACATTAGGAACATTTCTAAAAATACGGAGAATAGAACTATCACATAATTCAACTGTCTCACGTCTGGGTATTTATTCAAAGACTATAAAAATAATAACTTGCAGACATACATTCATCTCAAGGATCATCAAAGCATTATTCACAAAACAAGAAAATACAATAAGTCTAGAAAATCAGTGCCTAGAGACAGATAAGTACAAACAAAGTATGTTCTTATATGTCTGTATATATGTATATGTAACTGTATCTGCTCATATATTAGGTCACTATTTACTAAAAACAAAATATTTTATGTGCAACATGAATGGAGAAAGACCAGAGGATATTAAACTTAGTGAGATAAGTCAGATGGCTAAAATAAAACTGCATGACTTCACTCATTAATGTTACATAAACTAAATAAATGTTATAAAAACCTTTAAATTTGAGAACAAAATAGCTGTAAATATAATGAGAATATATATATATATATATATGTAAATAAGTTTAAAGTGTTCAATTCTTTGGTATTATTAGGATCTAGAATTCCACAAAACATAACGTAGCATATAGTAATGTTGAGGTCTGGGAGATAGTACAGCAAATAGGACTTTTGCATTGCATGTGACTGGATTCAATTCCCAGTACTCCGTATCATCCCCAAACCCAACAGAAGTCCAACCTGAACACTGAACCAAGAGTAAGCCCTGAGCATCACAAGGCTGCTCCCTCTATATATATAATATATTATATATTCATATATATGTTCATATATATATGAATCTGAAAGTGATATAATTTAGCTTTAAAAAGTGGAATTACTTACTTTCAGAAAAAAGTGAAGAAAAATGTATAATGGAAAAAGTAACAAAGTGCACAAGAAACATAACTAAATTAAAATATGGGTATGCTATATGGTATAAGTACAAAAATAAAAGAAAAAAATTAATTTTTCTGCTTTGTATAAATTAGTTGAAATTATTTTCACCAAATAACTGAAAGCAAAGATAAACTAAAGGGACTACATTAAACTTAGAAAATTCTGCTCCTCAAAGGAAAGATGGCCAGAATACAAAGAGTGACACAGAATGAGGAGGATTATTTATTCAATGCCCTTTGACAAGTGACTAATACCGAAGATATATAAGGTACTGTTAGAACTAAATAAAAAAATAATATAACCCCATTAAAAACAGGGAGAAGAGATAAATGGAAATATAAATGGCCAAAGGCATAAAAATGCTATTCATCACTAATCATCATGGAGATGGAAATCAAAACAACAATGAGATATCATCTCACATCACAGAGACTGGCACACTTAACAAAGAACAAAAACATCCAGTGCTAGCACAAATGTGGAGAGAGAGGGAATCTCATTTACCCTCATTTAGTAGTAGAAATGTAGACAATAAGACTAGTCATGCCCTTTTGGAAAACAATATGAATTTTTCTCAAAAAGGTAGAAACTGAGCTTCCATAGATACCCAAAACACAATTCACATGTGGCACTTGTACTTTATTATGCTACTGCTTACATAGCCATGATTGGAAATAACTCGTTATATAAGTGGACAAAGAAACCAATTTACTTCTACACAATGAAACTATGAAGCTATGAGGAAAAATAAAATTTTTGTTGAAAATTTTGAAATTTGTTTATACCTGTATAGACACGAAGAGTTTCCTGAGAAATGAAACAGGAAGAGGGCGAGACATAGAATGATTGCACTCATTTGTAGTATGTAATAAAGAAAAACAAGTAAACAAAATAAAACTAAAATGTAAAAATAATACACAAAGACTATAGAAAAAGGGATCAGGAGGAATAGTCTATGATAAGAAGCTTCCCATAAAGAGGACTGAGGTGTGTGTGTGTGGGGGCGTGTAATTAAGGAAGAGAAAAACCATTAAGACAATGCTTCTAGAAATGATTACTCTGGACAGGACCTTGGTGCTTAACGGAAATAAAGAGATATGAACAATATTTTTCAGTAACAGTACTGAAAACCACAGTGCCTAAAAGGAAAAGGTGAAAAAAATAGGAGTGAGAGTGAAAGAGAGAGAAGAAAGGTGTGTGCCACAGATTAGGACTGGGGAGGTGGAGTGGGAGGAAAACTAGGGACACTGGAGGCAGAAAACATACATTGGTGAAGAGATGAGTGCTGGAACATTGCATGACTTAAACTCAACATCAATAACTTTATACTTCTGTATTTCCCTTTGATTCAATTAAAAACTATAAAGTTAATAACTCTAAAATGCAAAGTTCTTATGTTTAATTAAATATGCATTGTTGCGGAAACAAGCTGGTCCTAAGTTTCTCTCTTAAAAGGTACTTAAACTTAGTTTTGGATAAATAAGAAGACTAAAGAAGTAACATATTTTAAACCACTTTAATTATTGATTTAATGTTAAATCAAATATTAATCTAAATATTAGACCTTGATTTGAATATAAATATAGCTTCATATTTGTTAAATGAATTAATGAAAATAAGTAATATAATTGATAATACTAGTTCTGGAAGAAAATGAAGATGCCTATGGGGAAAATAATAAAAGTTATGAAAATCTAAATTGTGTATCTAGGCATTAAACTGCCTCAAAGAAGTTTTAACCAGTTGATGGTTGAGTGATCTTGACTTTGTAATTACCATTTTATGATATGTATGAATTTGTTTTATTTTCAGACTTAAGGGGATATACATTATATAATTCCTAGTCTTTTAGTTTTAAGTTAAAATGTTTGTTTCCCAAAAATATTTATATTTTGCATAAAATATACAGATGCAAATTAATACAATATGTGAATAAGAAAAATATTTCTTCTCTTTGAGAATGAAAAGTCTATATTGTCTCAAACAGATGAAGCATTATGTAAATTATTTTAGTGTTTCTTCAAAATAGAGACTATTAAGAATGGTTCCTGGGGCCTGAGAGATAGCATAGAGGTAGGGTGTTTGCCTTGCATGCAGAAGGATGGGTGGTTCAAATCCTGGCATCCCATATGGTCCCACCCAGCCAACCAGGAACGATTTCTGAGCATAGAGCCAGGAGTAACCCCTGAACGCTGATTTTAGAGGCTCATCAAATGTGTAGCAGATAGGGTATTTGCAATGCATTAACCCAGGGTCAATTCTCAGCATCCCTTATGGTACCTTTAACCTTCCAGGAGCATTTTCTGAGCTCAGAGTCAGGAATAACCTCCTAAAACTGCTGCTATACTTCACAAAACAAAACAAAACAAAACAAAACAAAACAAAAAATTTTCTAGAGCTATAAGAACTCATGAATAAACAACCGTAATAGTATAAGCAGATTAAAATATTTAAGAAATAAAGTATGATAAACATTGTATATTTATTATTCTAGTCAATCATCAAATATGCTTTTGATATATTTACTTATTATCTTTTACAAATGAGACAATAAAGCAAGGACTTGCTCAAATTTTTCATTAAGGATAATCTTCTATATTTTTAGTATACAAAGTAATAAATACATATCTCACCCCAAATTAGATTTTAGATACTATGAAATAATTTTCACAGATAATTAATTTAATATAGATGATAAAATACGTTGTATTAGTGTGTATTTGGGCACAACGCGTTAATAATAGATCACTCCTTACTCTATGCTCAGGGATTACTCCATGTGATAACAGAGAACCATAAAGAAGCCTGGGAAATTATAAACTGGTTGACTTTGTGCAAGGAATCAAGCTAATCCTTGTGCTTTTTCTCACTGGTCACTAATTAAATATTTCTGAAATTTGTTTAATTTATGGAACTAGATAAATACTAGGAATATTCCGATCCTGATTTGATTCTGGCACTGCAGAATCCCTCAACTGTCCAATTCAGTCTTGGAAGTCTCATAAGACCACTGGTTATACCCTAGATTCTCCCCACATTGCTAGAGTATACAAAGTACTCTCTAGCACCACAGGAACAGTGAAGTAATACTTCAAACCCTGGTCTTTGAATTGAATTCCTGACCCACTTGTCTGAAAATTATTAGGAAGGGGTGAAGAGCTCCCCTATAATTGCTTTATATGGTTTCTTCTACCTCACATCTAAGTTCTTTATTAACTATATAAAATAACTTTACATTACATAGTAAACTGACATTCAATAACCTATTATATAGGTAGGTCAGGTAATATGTGATACTCATAATTTAGGCAAGTGTTAGAGAGTAATTGTAGAACAATCACAATTTTCATTAATAAGTATATAATTTATGAATTATATACTTTATGAATATTGAAATTGCATGCATTAGAATAGATTCCTAGAATAGCTATGGAAAAGAAAAGCTTCAAGCCTAGACATAGAAAATTAAAGGAGAATAAAAGAATACCAAAAAATTTGGAAAACTTAGATCTGCAAACTGAGTCACTTGAGAAATTTTGGTCATTTTTTGTAGTACACAATCAAATCCTTTAAGCATGACAAACCAGTTATAATAGAATAAAAATCCTGATTTGAATCTTTATTCCACTTTTAATTCCATTTCAAGGTAATTTACAATGTATCTTTCTGACATTGATGATGTTCTGGAGACATAGAAATCTGAATAAGGATAGAAAATAAATAGAAAAAAATAATATGGCAAGATCAAAAATCGGATGAAATGTTCATGGGCAGTATACATTTCTCAGACTTATCCGTACTAAGGCAGAAAGTTCTATTCACTCATTGGAAAACTATTTGTGATCACGTCCTTTAATCACTTTTTTAAGATAATGGCAATGAAAATCACAAACTTCCTTTTCTCATGAAACTAAGATTGGAGTGGGAATGTTTTAAAACCTTGGAGGAAAGGTAAATGATAATAAAGTTGTAAAAAAATACTCTGTAAAAATTGTATTTAAGAAACAGAGGCGAGGGGCCGGGTAGGTGGCGCTGGAGGTAAGGTGTCTGCCTTGCAAGCGCTAGCCAAGGAAGGACCGTGGTTCGATCCCCCGGCGTCCCATATGGTCCCCCCAAGCCAGGGGCGATTTCTGAGCACATAGCCAGGAGTAACCCCTGAGCGTTAAACGGGTGTGGCCCAAAAACCAAAAAAAAAAAAAAAAAAGAAACAGAGGCGAATGATAAATACTTAAGAGCAAAGTAATGATGATGTCTGTTTTAGAGATGAGGAAGTTTCTGAGATTAACTTTTGCAAAGTTGCATGTTTTAACAATTAAGTAAAGAGGACAACTTGTCTACACATATTTATTTCCCAAGGAATATAATATTGTAAAAAATGTTCATGTTTTTTAAACAATGTCTTGTGTGACTGTTACTTCCCTTATTAGTGAAAAAAAGCTTTCTGTGTTTCTTGCCTTAGGTAAAGAGTGATGAAGTAGAAAACAGTGAATGTTTATCTGTGCCAAACTGGTGCTATGGAGACATTATATAAAGCAGTCTTTGAGCATAAGTAATGGCAAGATATGAATAAAGACTTAAACAATATGCCAATTGTGAGTGGGTAGAGAGATAGGAAGGCTAAATCTAGTGTGGGATTAAAATTGAATAAATAAAAATTATCCCCCCAAATCCATTCAAATCAGGATGATTTAGATGAAGGAACATACAAACTTGCACGAAGCCACTCCGTAGAGAAATGGAGATTGTTCGATTTTTTTGCCCCATTTTATATTATTATTATTTTTATTATTTTTTTTCTCTTTCCTTCAAACAGAGCCACACAACTTGAACCATCTTGCTTCACTTCACAAATAAAGGGGGAAATAATGGAGGGTACCAAGACCAAACATTCACATGAACATTAAGTAGAAATTAAAAAAAAGTTCAAACTTAAGCACTAAATCCAAAGCCAACGACAACAGAATCAATACCAATTCACAACATACTAGACACAGAGAGGACCACCTATACATAGCAGCCTGGGGGTTTAAAGAGGGGGATATGGGATGCAAGCTGGGAACAGGGGTGTAGGGAGCAAAATATTGGTGGTGGGAACGCCCCTGATTCTCTATCACTATGCACCTAAAATATTACGGTGAAAGATTTATAATTCACTTTGATTAAAAGAAAATAAAAAAGTTCCCTTGCAATAAGAAATGAGGGAAACAACTGAGACTCAGGCAAAAAACAATGACTCAAAAGACCCCTGTTACATAAGTGGGTGTATTTGAAAAGGAGAAAAACAAATTAGCTCAATGGAAGAACTGTTATTTTGAAAATATAATAATGAAGCACTTGCTTTTGGTGGGGTATTTTTGAATGCTTTATTAATATTAAATGATCAAAAGGAATTCCCAAAAATAAAAATAAAAATAAAGGGGCTTGATCGGTGGCGCTAGCCTTAAGGTGTCTGTCTCCCACGCCCCAGCCTAGTATGGACTGCCGTTGGAATCCTCAGTGTCTCACATGGTCCAGAGAGCCAGGAGTAATCCATGATTGTCATCGGGTGTGGCCGAAAAACAAACAAAAAAAATAAAATAAAAGTAAAAGAATTATTTTATGTGATATCTAAATAGATTTCTTATGAGTTCCCATTATTTAGAAGATTATCAAAATTAACTTATTTTCTTTCATTTTTTTGTTTTAAATACCCAATAATTTTCTATAAAAATGTACTTAAAAGTAATAATAAAATGAATAAATTTAATTTCATTTGATTTTTCTCCCTGATGTCAAGTACAAATGATGATCATTAAGTGCTAGTAAACAGTGACCAAAAACCATTATGAAACAGCGGGATAAAAAGCATAGGTCATCAAGATAAATTATTTGTGTGACATTATATGAGCTAGTAGAATAAGTTGTGAATATAAGCATTCCTGCTATACACATGTTTATTTCAGACTTACCATATTTAAAGTGCAGTTAATTATAAAACTATCCTAGTATACATGGCTAAAGCATCTATGGGGCTGTGAATTATTCTAAGATCTATAATGTAATTAGCAAATGCACACGTTTCTCTCAGGCAAAGTCTTCTGACTATGTTCTTAGCCCTAAGATTAACCCTGTCCGTCTTCAATAGATCAATTCCCCATTCTAAGATAATTTCTTATTACTCTGGAGGAATTTTATATACTGATTAAATATAAAAACGTGCATAGAATACAACTCGTTTTCTCTATTATGGATACACGTTCTTTAAAAATAGCTTTGTTTATGAAAATATACTGTTGAATATATTGTGAATATTGATTTTGCTAAAATATTTTCATTTTCTTAATAACTTGAAGTTTTCTGACAAATAATTAGAGATCTCTATTTCAGTACCCATTGTGATTAGCACATTGAAGTAAAATTTTAAGTTTAGTAAAAGGTATAAAGATTTCACAATGCATAAAATACAATGTATAAAATCAAGTTAATAGTAAGTACCCAGGAATAATTGAAAGATAAATGGAAAACTTTACCACATATGGGTTAAGGGTAAAACATTAAAAATTATTCTAAATTTGTCTTCATTATGAAACCTTTTTTTTTTAGCATAGCAAACATATCATATTCCATTTTGGACTTACGTTCCTACACACACACATAACTTCATGATTTTTTCTATCAACATTTAAAATATTTCATGGGGAAAAATTAGTAGTTTAAGGAGCTTGTTTTCTACGTAGTCTACTCTGACTCGATACCCAAGGACCACATGGAATTCACTTGCACTCAGAGCAAGAATTGTCTTGAGCACCACCAGGTGTGGCCCAAGAAAACAAAACATATATATATTTCTTTCAATCATGTATTCGAAATCTATATTTTCTGCTAAAATTTATTACTTGACAGTGTTTTCTGGTGTTATACTTTACTTTTCTTACTTTATTAACAAACAACCCAACACTAGAGACAAAACAGTGATTTGTAGAGGACACAAAGAACTGAAGTTCGTATATTGCATTCAAGAATCTTGTGGGTAGTAAAAGCCAAGTACTTTTCAATTCACAGGCCTTGGAATTGAGTTTGAGAGATGCTTTGCTGCATTACGAGACCATGTAGTGTCTTTGAGCTGGGCATTTTGCTGAGGCCGATTCCTGAATCGTGCAACAGTCCACGATTTGCTAGGGGTGAGAGGGGCCATCAAGCATGAGATTTGGATGATAACACTCAAATAAACCTTTAAAGTCAGTCTTTATGGACGTGATTTTCCATACTGACTCGAATTCGAAATCACAAACAATTTATAAATATATATATATATATATATATATATATATATATATATATATATATATATATATATATATATAGCCCCTATCATGTATTGCCTCTGCCCTCCCCTATGTCTCATCTATCCCTTCATTTTTCAATTCTGATGCATTATCTTCCCTAATTTAAACCTCTTTACCCTTAGTTCCTAACTTGATAGTCACCAAGATTAACCTCCTGCCCCAAAAGACTACCTTCCAGTTCCTTAGTGAAAGACACCCTCTGGGTACCCGTTCTCATGCATCGGCAAAGAACTACAACCAGGAACTCAGATGCCAGCAGCCCTATCTGCCTGTCTTCCCTGCTGTGCTCCATTTTCAGCATGATTTCATCCTCTGTGTGGCTCATCTGCAGATGGCTTACCTTCCCTGGAACCTTCCCTGGAGGTGAGCTTACATGCCCATAAAGGAGAAGCCACTAAACTCTGCTGGAACTCAGATGCCAGCACCCCTATCTGCTTGTCTTCGGTGCTGTGCTCCATTTCGGCCTGATATCATCCTGTGTGTGGCTCATCTGTAGACGGCTCACCTTCCCTGGAGCCTTTCCTGGAGGTGAGTTTACAAGCCCAGAAAGGGGAAGCCACTGAACTCTGCTGGAACTCAGATGCCAGCACCCCATCTGCCTGTCTTCTGTGCTGTGCTTCATTTTTGCCCGATATCATTCTGTGTGTTGATCATCTGCAAACAGCTCACCTTCCCTGGAGCCTTCCCTGGAGGTGAGCATACATGCCCAAAAAGGGGGAACTGCTGAACTCTACTGGAACTCAGACGCCAGCACCCCATCTGCCTGTCTTCTGTGCTGTGCTGCATTTTCGGTCTGATTTCATGCTGTGTGTCGCTCAATGAGGACGGCTCACCTTCCCTGAAGCCTTCCCTGGAGGTGAGTTTACAAGCTCAGAAAGGGTGGAGCCAGAGAAGCATGGCCGCTCTGATTCGCTTCCCGGCTGTGCACAACATTTAGCCAATGAATACAACCACAACACGTAGAAAAACCCACAATACAAGTGTGACAATGGGGAAACAACACAGGCCAGCCCCAGTCATAGAGAATGATGATGGCAACTCTGATAACTTGAACATGACAAACCAACTAGTCAGTCTCTCAGATAGGAGTTTAGAGTCACAATATGAAAGATGTTCAAAGAACTCAAAGAAAGTATAACAGAGAAAACTAATAAGAATCAAGAGAATATGAAGATAGAAATCAGAAAACTCCAAACTGAAATTTCAGGTCAAATAACAGGTCTGAAAAACTCAGTAGATAAATTGAAGAGAAAGATGGTTGAGGTTTCCCATGGGTTAACAGCAGCTGTGGATAAAATTAGTACACTGGAAGATGAGTTGAATAACAATTCCATACATCAGAAGAAATTGGAAAAAAAACTTAAAGCAAATGACCGAACAATGGAAAGATTACTCAAAAAATGAGAACATATGAAAACAGACGTCTATGACAAGCTCAACAGAAACAACTTAAGAATCATTGGAGTCCCAGAGACCCAGAAAGAAAATCTCCAGAAAGAATTAATGGTCAAGAACATCATTAAAGAGAAACTACCAGAGCTAATGAATACAGGCGATCAAATCCTGCATGCCTGAAGAGTATCAACTAAAAGAGACCCCAGAAAAAAACACCCAAAGACACATCCTAGTCACAATGACAAATCCAACAGATAGAAGACAGAATTCTGAAAGCAGCAAGATCAAAGAGAAATTACGTTCAAGGGAACATCCTTGAGATTTACTGCAGACCTGTCACCGGAAACACTCAAGGCCAGAAGACAGTGGTGGGACATAGTGACAAAACTCAATGAAATAAATGCTTCACCTAGAATACTGCACCCAGCAAAACTCATTTTCAGGTTTGAAGGAACAATACATGGTTTGACGGACAAACAACAGCTCAGAAACTTTACAGACTCAAAACCATTCTTAAGAGAAAAACTGAACGCCTACTTTAAAACAAGACAGACCAGCAGACACACCAAACTTTGATATAAAGATGGCACTAACTCCCAGAACAATTCTTTCTCTCAATGTCAATGGACTAAATGCACCTGTTCAGAGACACAGAATGGCTAAATGGATCAAAAACCTCAATCCAACCTTCTGCTGCCTACAAGAAATGCACCTAAATAATCAGAACAAACATAGACTCAAAATAATAGCCTGGAGGAAAATCATCCAAGCAAACAACACCCATAAAAAAGCTGGAGTGGCCATACTAATATCAGATGATGCAAACTTTATACTCAGGAATGTTGTAAGGGACAAAGATGGACATTTTGTGTTAATCCAGGGATATGTACAGAAGGAAGAAATCACTCTTCTAAACATATACGCACCGAATGAGAGGCCAGCAAAATATTTAATAAAATTATTGACAAATCTGAAAAATAATATCAATAACAACACAATAATTGTGGGAGACCTCAACATGGCATTGTCAACACTTGACAGGTCAACCAGACTGAAACCCAAAAGAATATTCTAGACTGAAAAAGAGAAATGGAAGAAAGAGGCCTAGTAGATATATACAGGACACTCCACCCCCAGAAGCCTGGATACACATCTTCTCTAATATACAAGGGACATTCTTCAGTACAGACTACATGCTAGCACATAAAACATACTTCCATAATATCAAGAGGATAGAAATTTTGCAGGCTACCTTCGCTGACCACAAGGCCCTGAAATTATATGTGAACTACAAAGGAACAAAGAAGAAAAACTTTAATACCTGGAAGTTAAACAGCCTAATACTGAATAACCAGTGGGTCCAAGATAAAATCAAAGAGGAAATCAAAACCTTTTTAGAAACAAATGATAATGGATACCCAAACAGAACCTATGGAACACAGCAAAAGCGGTACTCAGAGGAAAATTTCTAGCTTTGCAAGCACACATCAGGAAAGAAGGGGCATACCTGAAGAGCTTAATGATGCAGCTCATAGAATTAGAAAGTACTCAACAAAAGGACCCAAAAATAGAGAGACAAAAGGAAATAACAAAGCTGAGAACAGAAATCAATGACATTGAAACCCGAAAAACAATCCAAAAGATCAACGAAAGCAGAAGTTGGTTCTTTGAAAAAATAATCAAGATTGATAGACCACTGGCAAAACTAACAAAGAAAGAGTGAGAAACTTGGTAACATGTATTAGGAATGAAAAAGGAGAGATCACTACTGATATGGTAGGGATCAAAAGGCTAATCAGAAACTACTTTGAGAAACTCTATGCCACTAAAAATGAAAACCTGGAAGAAATAGATAAATTTTTGGACTCTTATAATCTTCCACGTTTGAATGAAGAGGATGTAGTATATATAAACACACCCATCACAATTAAGGAAATTAAGACAGTAATCAAATGTCTGCCCAAAATTGTAAGTCCAGGCCCAGATGAATTTACTAATTAATTCTTTCAATCATTTCAAGAGGAATTTCTACCAATCCTGGCAAGACTCTTTCATGAAATTGATAAAACAGGAACACTTCCAAATAGCTTTTATGAAGCCAACATCACCTTGATACCCAAACCAGACAAAGATGCTATCAAAAAAGAAAATTACAGACCAATATCGCTGAAGAATACAGATGCAAAGATCCTCAACAAAATCCTGGCAAATAGGAGTCGATGCCTCATTAAGATCATCCACTATGATAAAGTAGGTTTAATCCCAGGAATGCAAGTCTGGTTTGACATCCGTAAATCTATCAACATAATACACAACATCAACAACAAGAAAAATAGAAATCACATAATCATATCAATAGAGGCAGAGAAAGCATTTGATAAGGTCCAATACCTATTCTTGATCAAAACTCTCAGCAACATGGGAATGAAAGGAATCTTTCTCAATATAGTTAAGGCCATCTACCACAAGCCAGAGGCAAATATTGTCCTCAATGGAGAAAAACTGAAAACCCTTCCTCTAAATTCTGGCACAAGACAAGGCTGTCCTCTCTTAGCACTCCTATTCAATATAGCACTGGAAGTACTTGCTATAGCGATTAGGCAAGAAAAAGATATCAAGGGAATCCAGATAGGAAAGGAAGAAGTCAAGCTCTCGCTCTTTGCAGATGACATGATACTCTACCTAGAAAACCCTAAAGACTCTATAAAAAAGATTCTAGAAACAACAGACTCATATAGTAAGGTGGCAGGCTACAAAATTAACACACAAAAATCAATGGCCTTTCTATACACCAATAGTAATAAGGAAGAAATGGACATTAAGAAAACAACCCAATTCACAATAGTGTCACAAAAACTCAAATATCTTGTAATCAACTTGACTAAAAATGTGAAGGACCTATACAAAGAAAACTATAAAACTCTGCTCCACGAAATGAGAGGACACGTGGAAATGGAAGCACATACCCTGCTCATGGATTGGCAGGATTAACATCATTAAAATGGCAATAGTCCCCAAAGCATTGTACAGATTTAATGTGATCCCTCTAAAGATATCCATGACATTCTTTAAAGAAGTGGATCAGGCTCTTTTGAAATTCATTTGGAACAATAAACACCCTAGAATAGCTAAAGTAATCATTGGAAAAAAGAATATGGGAGGAATTACTTTCCCCAACTTTAAACTGTACTACAAAGCAATAGTTATCAAAACAGCATGGTATTGGAATAAGGACAGGCCCTCAGATCAGTGGAATAGGCTTGAATACTCAGAGAATGTTCCCCAGACATACAATCACCTAATTTTTAATAAAGGAGCAAGAAATCCTAAATAGAGCAAAGAAAGCCTCTTCAACAAGTGGTGTTGGCATAACTGGCTAGCCACTTGCAAAAATTGAACTTAGACCCCCTGCTAACATCATGTACGAAGGTTAAATCCAAATGGATGAAAGACCTCAATATCAGACCCGAAACCATAAGATATATAGAACAACACATAGGTAAAACACTCCAGGACATTGAGACTAAAGGCATCTTCAAAGAGGAAACTGAACTCTCCAAGCAAGTGAAAGCAGAGATTAACAGATGGGAATATATTAAACTGAGAAGCTTCTGCACCTCAAAGAAATAGCTCCCAGGATTACAAGAGCCCCCCACTGAGTGGGAGAAACTATTCACCCAATATCCATCAGACAAGGGGCTAATCTCCAAAATATACAAGGTACTGACAGAAATTTACAAAACAAACAAAAAAAAAACACCTAATCCCATCAAAAAATGGGGAGAAAAAATGGACAGACATTTTGACAAAGAAAAAATACAAATGGACAAAAGACACTTGAAAAAATGGTCCACATCACTAATCATCAGGGATATGCAAATCAAAACAACGATGAGGTACCACCTCAAACCCCAGAGATAGGCACACATCACAAAGAATGAGAATAAACAGTGTTGGCAGGGATGTGGAGAAAAAGGAAGCCTTATCCACTGCTGGTGGGAATGCCGTCTAGTTCAACCTTTATGGAAAGCAATATGGAAATTCCCCCAAAAACTGGAAATCGAGCTCCCATACGACCCAGCTATACCACTCCTGGAAATATACCCTTGGAACACAAAAATACAATACAAAAACCCCTTCCTTACACTTATATTCATTGCAGCACTATTTACCATAGCAAGACTCTGGAAACAGCCAAGATACCCTTCAACAGATGAATGGCTAAAGAAACTGTGGTACATGTACACAATGTAATATTATGCAGCTGTCAGGAGATATGAAGTCATGAAATTTTCCTATACATGAATTTACATGGAATCTATTATGCTGAGTAAAATAAGTCAGAGAGAGAAAGGCTCAGAATGGTCTCACTCATCTATGCATTTTAAGAAAAATGAAAGACATTCTTGCAATAATAACTTTCAGACACAAAAGATAAAAGAGCTGGAAATTACAGCTCACCTCATGAAGCTCACCACAAACAGGGATGAGTTTAGTTCGAGAAATAACTATGTTTTGAATTATCCTAATAATGGGAATGTACGAGGGAAATAGCAACCCTGTCTAGAGTACAGGCGGGGGTTGAGTGGGGAGGAGGAAGATTTGGGACATTGTTGATGGGAATGTTGCACTGGTGATGGGTGGTGTTCTTTACATGACTGAAACCCAAACACAATCATGTTGTTGTTTAAATAAAAAATTAATTTAAAAAAAAGGACTACAACCAGCACACCTGTTGACTCATGCTTGATTCTTAATTTCTATATCCTTAAAAATAATCTGGATTATGTTGAGGATAGAAAATATCCTTTTCTCTACAACCTTCACTACCTACCGTACTTTGGAATAGAAATGTCTGAACAGGCTTTCTTCTCTGCTGTTACAATTTCTTTGAAATTCATTAACATTTTATCATAAACTATTTTAAATGGATTCTCTTACTCTAATACCTTATTCTTTTATTGTATTAAAGAAACAAAACAAAAATTGCAATAAATTATTTTACCTCATTTTAAAGTATGTGCAAGTTGATTTTGAACCGTTTTGTTTAATTTTATTTTTTCCTCAAGTAGGTTTTCTGCTTTTATTATCACTTTATCCTAGAATTCATTCTACATTTTCGGAACTCTATTACTGACTTGACTTAATCATTGAAAATTATTTAATATGATTGTAATAACATTGTGGTTTATGATTTGGTGGGAAGAAAGTGGACATAATACAAATATCACCTTTAGGTTTTTTAAGACAAACTTTTTTTAAACTTTATTGAGTGATTAATTGTTTTTTGGGGGCCAAACCCAGCTGTGTTCATGGGTTACTCCTGTCTCTACACTTAAAAATTGGCCCAGGCATCTTCCCACTCTGACATGTGTCTTGTGGACCCAACTTAGACTCTATGTGATTGGACAGCAACCATCCAACACAGAACCCCATATCCCAGACTTTGAACAGACATAGTTTGCTGCAACAGCACTAGGAACCAACATCCCCTGGGAAATTAATTCCTAATACCGTTCTGGCACCAACTTGCACCAGTTTTGCTATGACATCCTGACAACGAGGAAATGGCAACAACTCGATCTAAAAGCAAGTTGCTTATCTCATCAACTAATGGTAAAATAAAATCAGAAGACATGTCATAATTTTCTCTGTGCAAAAACCAAGATCTCTAACTACAGAAGACTGACTTTTACAAACATTACAGGACAGAACACATCCTGGAACCAATAAGAAAGATCCTAACCTAGACTTTGGCCTAGGCTTTATACAAAACCAAGACCTCTAATTCCAGATATCTGACTTTGACAACTGAGACTGAGCAGAAATTCTGGAACCATAATGAAAGACTCCGTTTTAGGCTTTGTCCTATGATCTGAGGAAAAACCAAGACCACCAAGTACAGAATACTGATTACAACAACAGTGATGAAACAGAACTTCTAGAACCATAAGAAAGACTCTATCCTAGCCTTCTTCCCTTGACCTGCACAAATACCAAGATTTCAAGCTATGTTATGCTAACATCCACAACTGAACTGAAAGTTTCCTACCACCATAAAAACACCTTGAGATATGAATATGAGCATGAATGGAGGTTGTAGTTGTTTCCATAGCAGTATGCTTGAAGGACAGAGAAACCCTGTATCTCTTAGGCCAAGGGAATTGCCTTTCTAATTTCTCCTATACTTACTGTGCCTATGCAAAAAAAAAAAAAAAAAAAAAAAAGCACAAAACCTTGCCATACCAGCCCTCCTTCATTGTTTTTTCTTTTTCTTCTTCTTATTTATTTTTTACTTTTATTTTCTTTTTCTTTTTTTAATATTTTTATTATTTTTATTTTTTATTTTCTTTCATTCTTGTGGTTATTATATGATGGTGGTCGTTTTTAGTACCTAGGTCCTTTTATTAGTTGTTGCTTTTCTGCTCTGTTTTTTCGTATTTGTTTTGTTTTGTTTTTTTTTTTCCCTTTCTTCTTTTAAATTGATATTTATAACCTCTAGATGGAATCCTCCCAGTTTTGGGATGTTATTTTTCTTTTTTTTTTCAATAGAACCACATAACTTGAATCATCTTGTTCTGCCTCATGAATTGAGGGGGAAAATGGAGGGAACCAGGACCAAACAGTCTTATGAACATTGAGTGGAAATAAAAAATGATTAGACTCATACAACAAACCCGAAGTCCATGACAACAGAATCAATACCCAATCTATACACAAAGGGGAACAGTTACAGTAGCCATCCGGGGTACAAATGAGGAAAAAAAATATGGGATATATGCTGGGAACAGGGTGGAGGGAGGACAACACTGGTGGTGGGAATGACCCTGATTCCCTGTCACTATGAACCTTAAATATTACTGTGAAAGATTCGTAATTCACTTTGCTCACAATAAAAATCATTTTAAAAAATTGTTCCAGGCAAGCTGGGGGACCATATGGGATGCTTGGAATAGAAGCAGGACCCTACCTGGTCGGCTGCATGCAAGGCAAATGCCCTACTATTGTACTATCTTTCCAACCCTTTCAGACAAACTTTTTTTATGCCTTTTTTTAAATCAATGATTGGCACTGCCAATATTCTATTGCCCTCTTTTAAATTAAACTTTGTATTTTGTGTTGACACATGAATAATTTTTTTAAAAAAGTAATAAAAATGAGGAGATTTCACTCTGATAGATGCTGTGTTTTCTCATTTGATAAAATATTTTATTTGATGAAAAAATTGGAGGATTCTTTGAAAATGTAAGAAAGAATTACTGCTGTGAGGGGCTGGAGTAATAACACAGAGTGTAGGACATTTGCCTTGCACACAGCCGACCTGGTTCAATCCCTGACAACCTTATGATCTCCTATGTCTGACAGGAGCAATTTCTGAGCACAGAGCCAGAAGTAACCATTGAACATTTTATAACAGATAAGTGCACTTATTGTAAGTTAGATTTTTTAAATAATCATTTTATGGGGATATATCACAGAGAGAATTGCTAGCTACAGGCCTTGTCACCTACATAAATATAAATCCTGACAGACCCCTAACTTCTCTTCTTTTATAGTGCTATTCTGGAGAAGTTTAGATCGAATATCCATTAGCAAGAATACAGGATTAATGCTACTTGGAGTTTATATAATGAGAGAAGAGAAGACAGAGTGGCAGGAGAAGAAAGGCAAAGTTACAAGACCAGGTAGGGAAAAAACACCAGGGAATTCCAGACTCTAAATAGTTTTGGCAAATTGAATAAAGAAGATTCAGTCACCCTATAAGCAAAGACAACACTAAAAGCAAAGATGGTGGAGATAATTATGCCTGTTATGCAAAAGGATCCAGACCACATATGAACGGGTATATTTGATCTTCAGTTGCTCTCTGGACCAGGCATAACTGACAGATAAAGGAACTGAGGTTCCCTGAGATTAACTATCCTGTCCAACTACACAGCTTCTAATCAAGGAAGCTTGTGTTCTACTGTATTTCATTATGTGCCTGAGAGGTAGAGACATAAAATATGCCAAAAGGCTGGTTAGATCATAAACTGGAGATTGAAGCTCAGAAACTAAATGAAAAAAATACTAGATTTACAGTGAAGGGAGACACGAAGAAAATCCTTGATTTGTGGTCAGAAGATATTTCAAGTGTCATCCTTGAAGCTTTGTTTTAGAATGCAAATATTAGTGGTTTAAAATTAAGGCTCTGGCTTAAATAGATACTATTATATATTTTGTTATTACAATGCAAAAATTTATTCTTCATAATATACATTTTTTATGATACAATATGTAAAATAAGATGTCCACAGTTTGAGTACAATTATGCCAGCATTTTGCAAAAGTATTTTTAGCAGTGTATTTACATTATTAATTAATGAAATAACAAAACATTTAATTTCCCTAGTCTCTGAGCAACTCCATTTCAACCCTTCTCCCCCATAGCTCAGGAGTCTTATAAAACTTTTGGTTTGTGCTGAAATCAGTGAAAAAACAGCCAATGACTATGTATAATAAAAACCAGCAGAGATAGTGTATTCAAGTTTCTCAGGACCAAGAACAAGTTTATTCTGTACTTTTTGATAGAATCTCTAATAATTTACTGGTAATTTCATGAGTTCTCCTTTCTAAAGAAATTGAGACTATAACTATATTCTGATATGGACATAATTATAGTAGAACAAAATTTTTAAGCTGTTTTGAGAGTGGAGATACATTTGAGTCATACCAAGTAGGACTCAAGGTCCTGAACAAGCCCAAGTGTCCCACATACAAAGAATGTACCAGAGCCCTTGGAAACCATCTCCATAGTTAGGTAGAATTTTAATGTCTTCAATTGCCACAACCACCACCAACTTTGAATAAAGAAATTCAATGATAGACATTATAAATTTCTTGTTATTACATGCCTTTGAGAAAATAGACTTCAAAAATTCTGTAGTTGAAAATTCTGAAGTTTTGAAAATGCTGTCGTTTTAGACAAATATAAAAATATAAATAGTTTGTGCTTCTTGTTTTCTACCCCTTTATAAAGAACCCAGATTGATCAAAATATTAGAATATTAGAACATATGCTAAAATGAATTTATGGTGAGATAGTTGACCATATAAGCAGAAGCAAGAAAGGTAATCCTATAAGCTATTTAAAAATATTAATTAGTGTAAGTTTATCAAATATTTTGATATGTTACTAGCATCTTTCTGAACTATTAGTTTATTCTTGAAGCATCCATTTTGACCTATAACCTCCACATTCCTGTTATACTAAACTTAAAATACTACTAAATTCTTCTGCTTTCCAAATTAAAAATGGTTCCTATTTCTCTTCACTTCCTTCTCCATCTTAATCATTTTTTGTAGAATTAATGGAATTTGGCTATTTATCTCTCCTTTTATTTTATTATTTCATTTTAAATAAAATTCCTCATTTTTTATATTTACCATAATTTTAATAAATATTTTAACATTTTAAATTAATGTATTTTAATGTGAATATTGTTTTAATTTCTTCATATTTTATGAATTAACTTATTTAAATTTGTTTTCTTCCACTCTAATTATTTAGTTATGAATTAAATTTGGCTTCCCATCTGTTATTAGAGAGCATTATTAGATTCTACTTTAGATAGATTATATTTTATAAGATTAGAAAGTTCTCATAGTTGCCACGCCGTGACATTAGAAAGTTCTCATAGTTGCCACGCCGTGACATAAGGCACCTCAATTTAAGAGGAATTCAGCAGATCCACCAAAATCTGTGGATTTTCCTGGAATGGAGAGCTGATAATTCCTCAAGAAATATTTGTCCAAGCAGGACCGTTTGTGGAAGTTAGTTATTCTTCTTACTTAGATTACTGGAAATATTTCTGAAATTTATGCCATGGTACTAATATTACATTTCTTTCACATTATCTGGCAGCTCTCTCCCTAGTAAAATCACAGGTCGAAATACGACCTTAAACTCTTTTGCTCAGAGAAATGCAGCACCAAAGATTACCAAGAAAAGTTTTCCCTCTGGCCAAAAATTTATACCTGTAAAGCAAGTCAGCCAGCTAACTTCCAAAAGAGGTCAATTATTATTCATAAATAGCCATATATTTATATATATTTATGTTTTTATGTTAAAAAAGTTTTGTTGGGGTGAATACACCCGGTGGTTGTGAGTATCATTCCTGGCAATAATTGTAGCAGAGGTAAGGTAATATAAGACACCAGGATAGAATCAAGAAGATTGAATGCATGCAAAGCAAATACCTTAATCCCTTTAATATCTTATCAAACTTGAAATTACTTTGTTCATTTTATGTGTGTTTGTTTGTTTGTTTTGTTTTGTTTTGTTTTGTGAGCCACATTCAGCAGTACCCAGAGGTTATTTCTGTTCCTGTACGCAAAAATTATTCCTCACAGGCTCAGGGGACCTATGGAATGGTGGGGCTAGTACCCTGGTCAGCCACATGCAAGTAAATGTGCTATTGCTCTGGCCCGTGAAATTAGGTTTTTAAAAGATTTATTTTTTTTAATGTGGTAGCCACCATAAAGTGTTAGTTAGAAGGCTTCCCCTTGGGCCCAGAGAGATAGCAGAGCGGCGTTTGTCTTGCAAGCAGCCGATCCAGGACCAAAGGTGGTTGGTTCGAATCCAGGTGTCCCATATGGTCCCCCATGCCTGCCAGGAGCTATTTCTGAGCAGACAGCCAGGAGTAATCCCTGAGCACCGCCGGGTGTGATCCAAAAACCAAACAAACAAACAAACAAACAAACAAAAAAGAAAGAAAAAAAAAAAGAAGGCTTCCCCTTGCTGTGTGTTCAGTGAACATTTCCAGTGTTGCTTAGGGAAAATGTGGTGACAAAGTTTGTAAAGGTCTGCTGCATGCAAAGCTCAGGCCACTGAATTAACTCTAGATGCAATTGGTCACATAAAGTGATCTATAAAGTTCCACCTTCTCTTGTTTGTGTTTGTTTCCAATGAAACAATTTAGTCCTAAATATGTTTTAGGGATGAGAAACCAGATTACTGTTTAATTTATTATGATTCTCTACTTCTTTCTAATTTAGTTTGGGGATGTTGGTTGATTCTATGAATAAATTACAAGAATGACTAATTTGGGTCTCACTACTTTCTCAAACAAGATGAAAATCAGCCATAAATGATTATGGGAACACAACAAAAAACTGGTCATCTTTTTTTGTTTGTTTGTTTGTTTGTATTGTTTTTTTTTCTGGCCATACCCGTTTGATGCTCAGGGCTTACTCCTGGCTAAGTGCTCAGAAATTGCCCCTGGCTTGGGGGAATTATATGGGACCCCGGGGGATCGAACTGCAGCGCTTGCAAGGCAAACATCTTACCTCTAGCACCACCTCGCCGGCCCCAAAGCTGGCTATCTTAGGAGGAGAAGATAGGCCAAACCTATACGGTGTCAAAGCTACGCCTACTGCCTCCATCATCATGAACACCATTTTCCCAATGGCCCAACCCATCACTGACACTCTATGTCTTTATGACATTTTATGATTCTTTTGACACCAACCTGACCAATCTCCAGGATTTCTTGGAGTGAGTAAGGACAACCTTTCCCAGGTTCTTCCTTGTTCCAGGAAGCCTGGAACTGTAACACCAACAAACACAGTTGCCATGTTTGAACCAGGTCATCTTCATGGACTCACTTTCTTCTCGAAAAAGATGTAAACAAAGCTGTGAGAAATCATGTGTTTAAAGCCCTGTTCATTAGAAAGTTGGTCATCTCAGAAGGAGAGGGAAGACCAACCCCCTTCCCTTCAAAACTCATACCTATTACCTCCATCATCCACAATTACCATTTTCCCTGTGATTCATCTTCTTTAATGGCCCTCCACAATTCTCTTTGGGGAAACCAATTTGACTTAACTTCAGGTATACCAGATCTGGTGTAGATATCAATGGAGTTTCTTGGGAGGAGTATGGTTAACTTCACCACTATGGGAAGTAGGCAGCTATAGCTTCATCCCTAAAATTCGTAAAATCAGCAATATTGCTTTGAATTGGACAAATTCATTTGTTTAATACTGTCATCCCTATAGGAATACACCAAATAACAAAACAAAAAGCAAACAACAAAAGCTTACTAAATCTTTTTCCATCGCATTCATGACATTGGAAAAAAAATAATTTCCACAAATGTTTTTGCTGCTATACATTTTCAACTTTCTTTCATCTTTTTTTAATGTTCCTTTCTCTCTCTATTTTCCTTTTCTTTTTGGTAACCTTGCTTTCACTTACCTTGAAACAGTGTATTATAATCAACTATGTCAACTATATGGTATATTTTGTTTAAATAAATTTTAAAAAGTAAAAGAAAAACAAAATAAAGTGACCAGCATGTTAACATGTCCAAATATACATAGGAGTCTCTTTTGTGATTAATTTTCTTTTTGTAATTATTTGGGGTTTCTTTTTGTAGGGAGTTCAATGAAGATTTCCTAATTTTATTTTCAAAAAATAAACTATTGGTTTTATTGATATTGTATTATCTTTCCTCTCTTTATTATTTATTCATTTGTTTATGGTATAACACTTATTAACATTCTCCTTTTGCTGCTCTTCCAGATAATTTTTAAAAATCATCACATTTTAATTGCAGCCTTATTACAATAACTAAGAATTGGAAAAAATACAAGTTCATATGTCAGATCATAGATAAACATTTACTACTTATACACAATGAAATATTATTAAATTTTAAAAGCTATAAAACCCTAATTGGGGCCAGAGCAGTGGCACAGCAATAGGCCATTTGCCTTGCATGCGGCTGACCTAGGATGAACGGCAGTTCGAATCCCGGCATCCCATATTGTCCCCCAAGCCAGGAGTGATTTCTGAGTGCATAGTCAGGGATAACCCCTGAGCATCACTGGGTGTGGCCAAAAACCAATCAAACAAACGAACAAATATATAAATAAGCCCTACTAATCATAGCCATCTGGCTGGATTTAGAGCCTTATATTAAGTAAATTAAGTCAGATGGAGAAAGACATATACAATATTATGTTACTTATGGTGGTATATAAAGAAATATGAGCTATCATATGATAGATTTATCATAAATGACCTATCATAACAATAATAACTCTTAGAAAACAAGGAAATAATAAAAAGTAAATGAGGCTAACGAGTATCTAAACATGGTAAAATATGATTCAGTCATTCATTGTTGGGTGAGAATAGTCTTTTGGTAGCAAAAAATAACAGAAAATATAGATATTACTTTACAACACTATGCATTAATGTCCATATAATGTTATCAATCAATGTAATTTCATAAAATATAGGTATGTAAGAAGTGCTGTTACTCTTCTTCAATTTGATGGTGGACAACAGCTAGGCTAATGGTCTGGAGGCAAAAATCAGACTACTCTTGCATTAAGCCTTCAATCTGGCTAATTTTTAATGCTTTAATATAAGAGTAATTTTTTGTTTTTGCTGATTTTGGGCCATACTCAGAGATTCTCAGGAGTTTCTCCTGGCTTTGCACTCAGAGTTCCTGGCAGGCTCAGGAGATCATATGGGATGCCAGGGGCTGAACCTGGGTACATTCTGGGTTGTCTGCATGCAAGGCAAATGCCCTACCACTGTGCTATCACTCCAGCACCAAGCATAATATTTTTCAAAGTGTGTCCTGGTAAATTAAGCAGAGAATTATAAATTGCTCAATTTTATGATAGATAATTTTTCCTTTTATATTTTACTTACTGGCAACTTAAAATCTTGTACAAAAATGTGCACAAAAAATTCTAAAATTTATAATTTAGAAAAATATATGTTAATTTTAAATTACTTTGTGACTTATAATGTGGTACCTGAGATACTGGTATACTTTTTCCCTAATTTCTTATATTTGTAATCATTTTACATAATCATTGTTCAACCATTAATACTAGGAAACTAACATCAGTGCATGCAATGTTACTGCATCACATATAACACCATCATGCAAATATCAGACCAATGCTCTAGCTGTTCTCTTCTTCCTACAACAAATTTGAAATTACTGAGACCTAGAGAAATCATTTCATGTATCTCAATCATTCAGATATTGTAAATAGATAACTATACTCAAGGGATAAAAAGCACTATTTTTTGAGAAAAAGATCTAACTATTGGAACACATCATATCAAAGAGTGGAAATACTTATATATTTATATATAAGTATAGATATACTTATGTATATATAGTTATGTGTATGTCATTATATTTGATTGATTTGAAATCTTACACTTTATTTGATTAATTTTAAATATGTTTATCCTTATAAGGATTCACCAGATTCTACACAGATTCTAATATTTTTGTACTTTTAATTAGATAGCACTATTTCTATCACATTTAAAAAGAATAGCTCCAGGTGCCTTATTTTCATTGAGAACTGTTAGTTTAAGGAAACATAAAAGTATGCCAGTTTCATTTATAGATATACATATAAAGATATACTTGTTATATTAGATCAAATCAAATGCCTGTAAAGACATATAGAAAAATTTGTTTGAAACAAAAAATGAGACAAAAAATAATACAGTTGCTAGCATGACTTTCCATTGCATGTAGTCATCCCAGGTTTGATTCCTGGTACCCATTATAGTCCACCTCCAAGAATAATTCCTGAATACAGGATGAGGAGTAAACTCTGAATATGCTAGGGATAGCCCTCAAAAATAAAAAATAAAATAGCCAATTATTCTAAAATGCATACTAAAAAGCATCAAATTCACAAAATTTTATTTATGTTTTGTTTGGGGTTTTATTTGGGCCCAGCATCACTCAAGGGTTACTCTTGGCTCTGCATTCAGAAATTGCTCCTGGCCTGCTGGGTGTATCATATGGGATGCCAGGGATCAAACCTAGGTCCACCATGGCTTGGCATTTTGCAAGGCAATTGCCTTACATTGTGCTATTGCTCCAGACCCAACTTCACAAATTTTTAAATAAAATGAGACCATTATTTTCAAAATATGGAGTAGATACAAATTTATCTAAGTATGAAGACTATCTAAATCCATTCACAATATGACTGATATCACCACAGAGGTAAAAACCTTCAGCAGGAAGCTAAAGTCAAGTAACAAAAACACCCAGACAAATGAAATGCTTATACATTGGCATTTATTGAGTGATATGTCTAAATTTCTGATGTTAACTTTATTAAATGCAGTGTCCCTGAGCATGTCTACTAGTTTGAACAATCAGACATCTCTGAAGTCTCTGCTTCCCAGCATGTTCCAAATAATGCAAACTACATTCATGTAATTTTGCTAAAGTATTTGGTGAAATAGGATAGACACATTTTAAAGTACTGAAAATGAATGGACTTGCCTTAGAAGACTCCACCCCTGTTGTTTTAATAGTATATTTAGCATTTATTTGTGTGTCAAAACACTCTTTTCTATTATTTTATCTTAGTTTATGTAACTATTTAAAGTATTGCTAACATTTATGGTTTAATATTGTCACAGCACCTCACAATTATCCTAGTGTTCTAAACCTTCAAGCAATGTTCTTATATTATTCACTCAGCTTAAAAATGAGAAAAATATTATATTTTCTACTTGCCAGTGAAAATTGCAGAAAGTAAGAAAGACTCATGAGGCAGGGACCTTTTTATTCACATTTGCTTTGCAATGAACTTTTCAAAAAGCCAGGGTCATTTTCAAACTCTATCATGTTGTTTATCCTTGTGTAGTTTTATTTAAGAAGGCATTTTAGTAAATAATCTTATAACTATGAATTATATTGCATAGTGCATTAAATTCCATTTTCTCAATTTCTTTTTACTTTTTATTCTGATTCTGGATTTCTTTGATCAAATAGCTCTTTTGATCACCATTTTTGACATATTCATGTTTCATTTCAGGTTAATAAAATTGGTTTACTCTTTTATTTTCTAAGCAGACCACTGCAGACTATTATAATTCTTACAACAGCTAGATTTCAGCTGATTGTTATACAAAATTTACAGAAAAAAATAAAGAAATATAGAAGTTTAATATTTTATTTATCAAATAAATGATTATAAATGGAGTCTTTCAGGAACATTTTACATATTTTAATATATGCTAACAATATTAAAATAATTTAAACTAGAAAAATATTTATTACTTAACTAATATATATATATATATATACATAAAAGCAACATATTGGTTATTTTTAGTAAGAATTAAAGATTGATGTTATAAAGAAATAATGGCTTTGTTTTTGTTTTGTTTTGTAAATTTGATCTTTGATTATATCGCAACATTTAGCTAGAATTTGTTTTGCTATAGAATTTGTTTCTACTCTAGAATTTGTTTCTGCTTTTTTTCAAACATGTTGCTTTGAATGATTTCTCTGGTTATAACAACCAATCCTAAAACAAATAAAACCACTATGATGTTCTTTGCTTTATGACCCTGAACTATTCAATTTTAAGTCATATTTTGGGATTTCCAAAGGAAATTTGCTCAGTTTTTCCAAAGGAAATTTGCTCAGTTTTTCTTACTTTGCACAGACTCTTTTTTGATGGGAAAACCTTTACTCATCAGGAACCTCACATGTCCTTAGCTCAGGGTTTCTTCACCTCTTATATCAGAATGTTGACCCTCAAAAGTTTTTCAGAGCTTGTTTCTTTTTAGAGATACCCCTTCCCAATGGTATTTTTCATCTTTACCAAAGTATGAATACTTTGATAGTCAGAAGGTCTTTTCAAAAAATTCATGAAGGTGTTTTTAAAAAAAAGTATAGAGCAAGGTGAACAATCTGGTCCAATGAGAGAAACTAGAACCTAAAAGGTTAGAAAAAGTTTCATGTTATTTTATAGCCATTACTGCATAAGTAAAATGACAGAAATTTTAAATGAATAATAAAGACTATATAATATTGTTTTATTAATATGTACCCTTAGCAATGTTTTCTTGAAATAATGCTTTCATAACATTTCAGAATATTTTCAGAAAACCACAAAGGGGATATAGAACTGAACAATTTACCACATAAATTAACAAAGAGGAAAATCCATAAGAAGCACAATTAAAGGACAATTAGTCACAAATAAATAAGTAGAATCTCTGAAGAATCACAAATGTATATGGATTAGCCATATACATCAGTGAAAAATATTTCTAAATTGAATGGGCAAGCCCCAGAAGAGTTAGCATAGTAAAATAGTATAGGATTATGCCATGCTTTAAGTATGAAAGCAAATAAATCGTGTTTAGGTGATCTGAATAACCCAAATTAATTAATTTTTATTGCATATAAGCATGTTTATATGCTGTCTACTATATTAATGTATTTTCAATATAAATTGCATTCAATCAATTTAATTACTCTTAATAGTTTCCACAAAGAGTATTTTTGTTTTTATTCTCCGAAAATATTTTAAGAGCTTCCATCTGAACTTGTTTATGTTTTGTACAAAAATCACCCTGTAAGAAATATCTTCTGCAATTTCCTTCAAAGCAGATAACATATAAACTTACTAAAATGCTCTGTTAAAGAGATATTTGGAGTAGCTATGATTGTAGTTATGTAATTGAGCAAAAATGTTTTGAGTATTAGACTTGATGTAGTGATTTGAAGTTTAAGAAAACACACCCACTTTTTTTATGTTAGAGCACTGACATAGTTTTGAAGAAAAATATTATTCTAAAAATAAATATTATTTTATAGATTATTTTAAATATGATTTTATTTATAGGAGTAAAAGTAAAATTCCAGGAGTAAAAGTAAAAATTAAAAGTTATAAATAAATGTATCTATGAAATAGCATATATTTTGATTGTGCAATTCATTTTCCCTTATCTCTCAGTATTATAAAAGAAAATTTGTTTAAGGAAGAGAAGTATGTCTGTTACCCCCCTCCTCCAACTTCCTGTTTTGCTCACCTTTAGAGGTAGACCTGCCCATATCTGGGAGGGTTCTTTGATTCATGCCTGCAACCCCCTTCAGCAGGAGTCTTGTCTCAGGGTGGTGGAGAGGAAATGATCCACAGGCATTCAGGTTTAAGGAGACATCAACGTTATTAAGGCGCTAGCCACCATGTTTGGCTCTTAAGCTTTTTAACCTGTTAAGCAAGCTCCATAAATAGCCCTGCATTCAAATTTGTCTCTTCTCCCTCCAACCTTCTTGCTGAATCCTCTTTCCAACCTCCCCATGAATCTCCCCCGATCTATTTTCCTGATGAGCAAAACAGGAAGCCAAAGACCCTCTCAGATGTGGGCAGATCTGCCTCTCAACGTGATCAAAACAGAAAATTGAGGGAGGGGAGTAACATATGTCCATTTACTGATTAATATAATAATTTATATAAAAATAAATGTATAATATCTAGATATGAGATATTTTTACTGCATGTTGAAGTTTGTAAACATTTTGACCTAAAACTACGTATGTTTACCATTGCACATTTGCACAGAAATTAGCCTACTGTACTTATACTGAATGATATTAGTTTGGAATGCATGAGAATTATGTAAATCAAAATTTAGTAAGATCAAAAGTGCTTGAATTTCAAAAATACCCCAAATTTAGTATTTTATAAGACATTGGATATTTAACTCTTTTTTTATAATAATAGTACTTAATATTGATACAGGGAAATTTCAGTGTCAGAGCTTAGATAAACTTTGTACATTAAATTTTATGACTGGGTGAATTAGTTTTTATTAATACTCCAATTATATAGATTAAAAACTTGTTTCAGCAAAGATTTTGGATTTTCTTGGTCAAAAAAGTCATAGAGAGTGTCTTATTTGGACATATTTAGAAAGATTTACTCTTTTTTTTAATTGAACTCTATTTCAAAGTGATAAGGAAAGTGTGGAATCTCTTCATAGCACATTAATATCACAATAAACAGAAAATACATTCAACTTCACAGTATTTATTTAATTAATGTTGATTATTAGTTATATTACACTCTATTACAACATTATTCTCTGTAGATAAAATTTTTTTAAATTTTATTTCATGCTAATAAATTGAATTAGCTAAGGATTAACATTATTGTATCATAAGCGTTTTATAAACATGAACTGTTATTATAGCTATTTATTTGATATACAATATTGTTTACTTCAAATTATTGAATTATATAAGTAATGTATTAATATTTTATTGTAAAACATAAAATGATAATTATCCCTGGTGTCTCATATGGTCCCCCAAGTCAGGAGCAATTTCTGAACACATAGTCAGAAGTAACTCCTGAGCATCACCAGGTGTGGCCCAAAACACAAACAAAAATACCTTTTTAAACATAGCACTAATAAAAAATATATTTTATAATTATTGCCCCTTTACTATTTCATATATATGCATCTCTAAAATTACAGAATCTGAGAAAATCAATCACTTTCTGTACATCAGATTCTGAATTTTATATACCCCTTTGTTTCTTTCTGTTACATCTAGGATATAGAACATTGTCTGCTTATTTTATCTCATCTGTTAAAAAGTCAAACAAGTGGATATAATTTTTAATGGCTCACAGTTAATAATTTCTTAGGCCTCTGTTGTTCTTGTTTAGTTTTTGTCTATTAGTTTTTATTTTTGATTGGCTGTAAATTCAGTACTAATTTCTGGTAGTGCTCAGAGATTATATGGGATTCTGGGGATCAAAACTAGGTAGGCTGTCTCTATCTAAGTGCCAATCCACTGTTCTATCTCTCTGGCTTCTCTTCTAGTTATTTTTAAAACTTGCAATAATTTTAATTAAATATATTTATGTAACAGTTAAGAGAAAAGTTATTCAGGAATGATATTTAGAAAAAATTTACTCATTTAAAACATATCTTTAACATTTTCTGCTCATTTTTGCTTTATGACAATTTAGTACCTGATCTCTCTAGTCCATATTTTATGTCAAATGCATATTTTAAATAATAAGAATGATATGTTAAATGTTTTATTAAGCCCATAGCAATGACTTTTGAAAAGCAGATTCTACTTTTTAAAAAATTGAAATAATTTTAGTCATTTATAATGAGATTACCACTGTAAATTGGTTATTAAGAAGGCTCAAATTCTTATACTAAATAGTGATTAGCCAGCTACTATAATTTTCAAGGCTTCTTTTAAAATGCATTATTTGTATATCTTATTAAAGATTTACTAATTAAATTAGTTGAAAAAATGAGAGAACATCTATTTCCAAGGTAATGGCAAAAAAAGAAAATTCGGTATTAGCGGTCAGAGATATGGTTCAATGATAGTTTCTTTTTAATACCTGCACTTGTGAGGTTTTCCATTTGTTCCATTGCACTATATGTATGTATGTATGTATATATGTATGTATGTATGTATATCTTTGATGTGTGTACACATACATTCATAATATTATATTTATATGTATATATGCAGCTCCAAAACTCTTTTTAACAAATGAAATAAAATGGCCCTATTCAAGAAATTTATTGCAAGAGGCAAAGAGCAAAAGAAGCAGATCATAAGCCAGAAATGTAACTCAAGTTATAATATTCTAGCTGTCATATACTAAGATAATATTAAATCGTATTTTATAGAAACTAAGTGCCAGGGTTAAGTCATTAATTTAAGAACATTAGACATTTTCATATTAAATTAATTCCATATATGATTTTTTTATTTTAAAATGTTAAATGAAAAAAATGAGTTTTAACAGGAAAAACTAAATTGTATAGCTTTAAACAAGACTGTAATGCTAGAAAGAAGCTACAGAGGAGAAAACACTTGCTCTGCACATGATCAGCCTGGCTTCCATTACTGACAGCACAAACAGTCCCTTGAGGCCGAAGAGATCGATGGAGGTAAGGCTTTTGTCTTTCATGCAGAAGGACCGTAGTTCAAATCCTGGTATTCCATATGGTTCACAGAGCCTGCCAGGGGCGATTTCTGAGCGTAGAGCCAGGAGTAACCCCTGAGCGCTGCCAGGTGTGACCCCAAAACTGAAAAACAAAACAAAACAAAACAAAAAAAATAAAAAATAAATAAAAAATAAAAATAAAAGAATAATAATAAAAAACAGTCCCTTGAGCTCCGCTAGAAATATCTCTAAGCACAGAGTAAAGAGTAAGGTCTGAATAGAGCTGTCTGTGATGCAAAAGCAAAAAAAAAAAAAAAAAAAAAAACAGAAGAAAGAAAATAAAATGAAAGACAGAATGGTGTTGTATTAACCATAACAGAATTCCAATTCCAATATACAAATAGGTATATGTTTTATTTGGAAATGTTTTGTTTATTTTTGTTTTTAGTAAACTTAGTTCAATCTAGCTACTCATCTAAAACATTTATCTAAACTCAGACCATAACGCTTTACTGCCGTGTATGAGTACTAGAATGATAAGCTATACAAACATTTGAGTTACAGGGTTAATTATCCATTTAAGTGACTAGCTGTCATTCTCATTCTACCTATCTGATAATTCTGAGATATAAAGACTTAATTATCATAAACTTTTTTCCTCTTTGTTTTTAGGGGGCCACACCAGGTCACACTCAGGGGTTACTCCTGTCTATGAGCTCAGAAATCACTCCTGGCTTGGGGGACCATATGGGACACGGGGTGATCCAACTGCGGTCCTGTCCATCCTAGGCTAGCTTGTCTAGGACAGCCGCTTTACCACTTTGAGCCATCGTTCCAGCCCCCAATTATCATAACCTTTTTAAGTTCACTGTGGAGCCTTGTTACTCCATAAAAGCAATGACATTTATTTTCTTTATATTTACTGATTATTTCTTGTCGATAGGGAAAACAGACCACTTTGCTTTTATGCAAAATTGAACCCATTATAAACTTTGATCACAGTATATTAGTTACTATGAGCTCTCAGCTCATTTTAAAATGTAGGAAATGGTTTATTCTTTTCCAACCACTATACTCTCAATTATGCCACATTAAAAAATACTGTGTTATAATACATCTCTCAAATGATACTCTAGCCATATATCATAATTTGCTGTTACTTTGGCTTGAGGAACTATCTTGGTACATCAACTCTCTCGACCTTATATACAAGTTTTCTTCTAAGAGTTTCCACGCAGTCAACCAATAATTAAAATCACAATTTATGATAAGATACTTTATAGGAGAAAAAGCAGATAAATTTCACATAAATTATATTAATGATCATTTTTGTCCTAAGTTATTGTTCTTTTTTAATACACTACTAAAGCTAATTCATAAACTTAATTTTATCAGGGGTATACATATGTAGGGAAAAAAGAAAATTTTAAGGGTTATAAATAACTTCAGTTTCTGATATTCATCTGGGAACATAGTATATATCTGCTTTTCTAAAGAGTGAAGACTACCAGAGTTCTTAATCTCAGAAGTAGTGTTGTTAGAGCTCTAATTTAATTTATTATTTCAAATGTGTCCTTGATTAAAATGAGCATTAGGGAAAAGAGAAAAATTAAAATCATGCATTGGACCCTAGAGGTGGTGGTGTTTCCTCATTCTTGAAAATAATAAACTATAATCACTATCTAAATAAACCCTTTTCTTGTTCCATAAATACAAGGCACATCCACATATTGATGGAAATGCTCTTTTTCAAATGTGGAGGCGGGCCAAAAAAAAGTTTGCCTCTTATATATGTTTACAAAATCTATAAGAATTTCACATTGAACTCACTTTTCATCCAATAAGGACAATGAACTAACACTGTTTCTCTAATACAAAGCAGAGAAAAAAATAAAATAGATTTTCTTTTGGAACAGAGAATGCAGCTAATAGGGCCCTATCTTCCACACTAATTTCAGTTGTCATCTAAAATTTTTGTTGTACTTTATTTCTAAAAATCATCTCAACGGCAACAAATATGTCTAGTGGCTTCTTAAGTGATTCAAATCAAACATCAGTAGTTCACAAGCCAATGATATTGATGTGTTCTCTTAAATACACTGCTTTTCTCTAAAGTCATTTATCCAGAATAAAAATAAACACTCACCTGTCGACAAGTCTCATTTGTTAGTAGTCTATACAATTATTAATGAATACCATTAAAACATTGTTCAATTCTGAAAACAGAATATGAAAAACATCCTTGTCTTCTTTTTCTAAACCATCATTTAAATGCTACAACTTTTAATCCAATATCCAGTCTTTACTATTAAATCTCTCTTTTTTGGAGTGTTTTAAAATGCTTTAAAGTTATGAGTTTAGTGCAGCTCATGATAAGTATTTACTCTGAATTAAATGTACTCACTTCTACTCTAAAACTATAAAACGAGCACTGTTTTATGTGAACTCAGGTTTTCCGTAGGGAGAAATATGACACACTCCAAATACAACAACAACAAAAATCCCTGTTCTATTGCAGAAGCTTGTATACTAGAGAATAATAGTAAGTAAATCCTTTCAAAAATGCTTCAAATTGTAATACATTACTATTATTTTTAAAAATGTCACAAGTATGTGGCTTATGATACATACTCAAGAAATAAAAGCCCTCATTATTAAAAGTACTGTTAGTATTTGTGGTTATTCATTAGCCTAAGTCACACTTATGTATGTTTTGTGCTCCACAGTTTTTAATGTATATCTTGTCCTTGAAAACTCTTCTCCAGATAGGTGAAGATAGGAATATGTGCTAAACTCCATGCGGAAAAGTAGAGTGACTCAACTTAAAAATTGAACTATAATTTTTCTCTTTACACCTTTATATACAAGTTGACACTATATGCAATGAACAATAAATATTACATTTATTCATAAAGGAACATATTGTAATAAGGAAAAGCTCAATTTTCTAAATATGATAATACTGTGCTGAAATTAAGCATATGTATATTATTATAGTACATGAAGCATAATTCAATGCTACATTAATGCATTTTGCTGTAGCACTGAGCCAAAAGATGATGGAGTTGAGAACTGGTTGGATCCTTAGGAAAGTGTTTGGAGAAAAAAAATAGAATGTTTGCTCTCCTTTATTTCTTTTATTTCCTAAATTTTAGTGAACCATTTGTGATTTTTAAGTAATGTAGTTTGTTTTTGGTTTTTGTGTCACACCTGGCAGCGCTCAGGGCTTATTCCTGGCTCTATGCTCAGAAATCATTCCAGGCACGCTCAGGGGACCATATGAGATGCTGGGATTCAAACCACCGACTTTCTGCATGAAAGGCAAACGCCTTACCTCTATGCTATCTCTCCAGTCCCAGATTTTTACGTAATGTAGTTAAAAGAGAAATATTGATCTTTTTGTTTCTGTCATGTGTCTTTTTGTTTTAGTCACGAAAGGCAAAGAACATATGTTTGACGAAGTAAAATCAATAACTTTAAAAATTAACTTACATTTTTCGATAACAGTATTAGGCATACACATAAATAATGTATTTTTCAGCATGAATAAGAGAAAAATGTATGTTTCAGGGTAAAAAAGCAATTTACTAAAGGCAGCTAAGATTGCTTGAGTAATTCCCAGTGGCATCGAGTAGAAAGTACAGTGGATTTGCTGAGATCCATGCTTCATTTTGATATAGAATATGATAAATCTCAGCTTTATTTGAACAACGATGAGTATCATTTTTAATCTGGTTTTATTTTAAACTTAAATATGCTTAATTTACATTCACCTAACCTATATATCTCTTTTTCTCATATACAGGTAGTATTTGAATTGAATCAATTTTTTTCTTATATTTCCAAAGGGCTGCAGAGTGTCTAACAAAGACATTTAGGAAAAACCTGCGAAAATGTGTATGGCATATAATAATTTAGAACTTAAATCTTTTGAAAATATATCAGTATTTTAAATTTAAGTTTATTTTTAAGATTATATTTTATTTTAATTTGTTTCTTTGGGGGTCCATGACTGGTGATGCTCAGGGTTTCTCCTGGTCCTTCTTTCAGAGATAATTCCAAAGGGTGTTACGAGGACCATATGCTGTGGATACAACTGAGGTCAGTTAGTTCAAGGCAAGTACCTTGACTGCTATATTATCTCTCCATCCCCTAAGAAAAAAAATTTGAGTATATATTTTTTATTAATTACTTTATTTAAACACCATGGCTATAAGATTGTTCATAATACATTCGTTGTTTTTCCACAGTTAAAGTCATACGATATACAATACCCTTTACCAGTGCACATTTCCCACCAATGATGTCTTTAATTTCCCTCCCATCCTCCTTTATGCCTTTTCCCCTGCCTGTCTCTGGGACATACATTTTTTTCTTTTCTCTCCTCCACTCCCCTACTCTTTCCTCTCCTCTTCTCCTTCTTCTTCCTCCCTCTCCCCTCATCCAGAATGTCTGGAATAAATTTTATGAGGAAACCACCTCCTAGACTTCAGCCTCATCACCACAGAACAGAAATACAGTACTACCTTTTCCTCTGGACATCTGTAAAAAAGGAATGGAAAATAACTGGGGAAGTAGGAGACAGGCTGTTTGCTGTTTTTCCTTGTGCAATCTCTTTTTATTTAGATTAGTATGCACAATTTTTTTGTGGTTTTGGGGTCACACCGGGCAGTGCTCAGGGGAAACTCCTGGCTCAAAGCTCAGAAATTGCTCCTGGCAGGCACGGGAGACCATGTGGGAAGCCGGATTCGAACTGATCACCTTCTGCATGAAAGGTAAACGCCTTACCTCCATGCTATCTCTCCGGCCCCAGTATGCACAATTTTATATAACTAAATTGAATCATCCAGAGGAAATAAACATAGTTTTAGAATCTCACAGCCATTCAAGAATTAATGGAACATCCTCTCTCAAACTGAGGTTGGAAGCCTCTAGAGAGACTCAGCCTATTTTCAGTGAATTTGACTTTTGACTTCTTTTTTTTTCCCTCTTAATTTGTACCCCATTCTATTGCTTTTCTTGCCTTCAATCAAAACCACATACCTCGATTTTTCTAGCTCTGCCTCTTAAATAGAAGGGGAAACGAGGGTTCCAGGACCAAACAGATATGAGATCACTAGTAGTAAGCCAGACAAAGAGGGGTCCACCTACTCTAGCAGCCCAGGGGGTGATGGTGGGGTATATGGGTTGTAGAAAGGGAACTGGAATGGGGGGAGTACATAGTTAGTGATGGGTATTCCCCTGATTTAATGTTAATATGTACCTAAAACTCTACTGTGAAAGATATGTAAGTCATTATGGAAAAAATATGTTTTTAATCAGAAACTTTCTTTGACTTACATGTATTATTATATCAATTATATTATATGTTATGTTATGTCACTATATTATGTTATGTTAGCTTACCTCATTATGTTAATCAATTTTGTCTCTTGAATAAATTCTTACAATAAAAATAAAAAAAAGACTTAATGGAACAAATAGCAAAAAACACCAACAGACATATTCAAGAATGGAAATTGAAACTAAACAAAAACAAAAGTGCAGTTCCAGATGGTTTTACAAGTGGTTTCTTAAAGGTTTAGACTTAGAGTCAAAGGAGCACTGTAAAAAGTGTTAGAGTGGCAATTATCATTTGCATAGGCCCACCAAGTATGTGGGGCATGGAAAGGAAAAACATTGGCCAAATACAAGGATGAGTATATATTTTATAAGTACTTTTGTAACTCATTGAAGAAATGCTTACTTCCCAAGTAAACTGTTATCATAAAAATGTCTGTCAGTTTGGAAATTTCCAACTGATTACTGAAATAACCATGCCCTATCACACTTTCCCTCTGACCACAGAACTTTACAAAATCTTGGTCACGTGTATGTTTAGTAAATTTTCTAATGTCTAACACTGAGTAAATAAATGTACACATCATTTGTGCATAGCACCACTAACTGAAACTAACAAAGGCCAACAATCTTTCTCAAAACAAGTGTCTCTTCAGTAAGTGGAAATACATTCACTATCTTCCTTGTTGCCTGTAATTACAGCAGATGGGAACGTTTTTCCTGAGACTGAGAACTTGGCATTTTTACGTGTTTAATTTGGCTCAAGATACAACATTTGTAGAACTGTGTTCCAAGCAATGATTTTCTAAAAGATTCCCTATAGAAATGAGTATAATTATGTTATATATTCCACCCAAAATTTTTAAACCTAACCCTAAAGATTAGTCCTAGAGCATAAAATAAAAACAAAAGATGGCATTGACAAGTTTGTAAATTGCTACTTTAAGGGAATAGCTTTCTTAAAATATGAGTGTGAATACAATAACCTTTACCACACACCCAAAACTATAAAATGAGCTAATTAATCTTGACTACTACAATTATATAAACATGTAATTTCTTATTGTTTTTCGGTTAAGGTCAAGGCTGTTTCTGTGTGATTGGCAGAAAAGTGTATAAGTAAGTAGATATGGGAAAAGAAAGGAGAGATATTTTGAATATTCTTTTTTGCCTAGGTGTTATTGCTTTTTTGTAATATTCTGAGTGAATGAAAGGTGCATATAACTATTACAAATAATTAAATCAATTTTTATTTCATAGAAATAATACGACTTAGACTATGGGGTGAAGAATTCAATTGAAGCAGCACTCATGTCTCTTCCCCATCTTTGTTAGAGTGAGCATGATAAGTCTAAAAATGAAATGCTTGCCATAAAAATTTTTGAACTCCACACATAAGATAAAAGAAATCAAAACATGTATTCAATGCAACCCATAATCCAGGATAACATTATACAGACCGATATTATAAATACCAGTTACTGAATTTAACAAGCTAACGTACACATGTCTCAAAAATTACATATGCTCAAATGTACACAAATGATCCTAATAGAATTTTTTACATTAGTTAAAAACTGAAAAGAAAAAATTGTCCTGTACCTACTTCGTAGACCAAAAAGGTTTTATATTCAACGATATATTTCTTAAATAATAATAAGGTAAAAATTTAAAACTCATTGAAGTGATAGCATGGAAGATAGGCTATTACCTTGGTTCAATATCTAGCATCCCATATATGGTTTCCTGAGTATGACCATAGATCATTCCTAAATGTAGAACATATTAATCCGTGAACATCACTCAGAGATTTTAAGTATTGACCAAAACCAAACAAACAAAAATTAAATCACGTTTTCTAGTATTGTATGGAATAAGTTTTGAAATAGTTACTCAATCCTAACTAAGAGTGAAAATATCCTGATCTTAGAAAAATCAATAAATTCTTTTCTTAGATCTGTAAGATAAGTAAGGCAATAAAAAATTATGTGCCTAAAATTAAATAAACTTGCACAGAATAACAATTTGCAAGAGCTAAATCCATGCTCATTAATTGCTAGAGGCTTGGCATGAACAAAAGTATGAAATACTAAAGATATTTGCTTTATGACAGATCAAATGGAAAGAACAAAGTCAGGAACAATCTTCCATAAATAAAAATACAATATATTTGTCCTTTATTGAATAAAGAATACAATATTGAAGCACTTTATTGATGACATGAAGTGTCAGAGGATATTTGCTATAAAAACTTCTAAATTATGATTGTCCATAAAAATTGTCTTTTTAAAAATAATAGCAGTTTTC
The DNA here is from genome assembly GCF_024139225.1 of Suncus etruscus. Taxonomy (NCBI): domain Eukaryota; kingdom Metazoa; phylum Chordata; class Mammalia; order Eulipotyphla; family Soricidae; genus Suncus; species Suncus etruscus. The sequence goes on along the minus strand of NC_064852.1, from coordinate 138,824,611 downwards.
TCAAGTCATAGAAATCTAAGGAATTAACATTATCACAATAGAATGATACAACTGAAAATAAAGACCCAATGGAATATATTCAGAGTGGTAATTTGACAAAGATGCCTTAAAAATAATATTATTTGGAGCTGAAGAACTATTATAGCAAATAGCTAATTTGCCATGTAAGTAGTCAACATGAATTCAGTTCCTGGTCCCCTGATTCCACCATAAGTAATTCCTGCATGCTTCTTTGTGTAACTTCCAAAAATAAATAAAATAAAATTATTCCTTTAATATTTTAATTGTTTTACTTTACTAACATTTGGGAGAATCAATAGTTTATTGTAATCTATGTCTACATAGTATTAATATAATATAGTATATATATCATATTGTATATAATGTTATATAATATATAAATACTATAAATAATATACATAAACATAATATAAATATATAGCATAGTACTATATTATGTATGTAAACTCCACAACCAAAGATTTCTATCATGTGTGGTGTATGCAGAAATACTGCAAGTTAACAACAACTGACAAAGGGATCAGAAATTGAAAGTCTACAAAGCACAACTGACCTGAGAATGGTTAGGAACTGGTGGGAAGGCTGGAAAGTGTTCTTGAGATATTGGTGGAGGAAATCAGACACTTTTGTTTTGTGTGTGTGGAGTTGAAATCATATTGTATATTGATGGCAGGCTCAATTCAACTAGAATTGTTTGACATTGTATTCATTATTGTGCACAAATAAAAGAGCAGACACATTACAATTCATACAGTGAGTAAACAATTTCCTTTACAATAGCATGTCATATTCACCTAAGCAAAATTTCCTGAAGTTGAGCACAATTTATGTCAAATTTTCTGAGAAGTATTCTTTTATTTTGAAGGACAATGAATTAAATAGATTTCAATATCCAAGACATCAAAGACACTGTATTATGACAAGATATATTGTCGTCAGGATTCTAATTTCTAAATAAGCAACACACTGCTGAAAATTTTTCTTCCTTCTTTACTCCCAGATACTTAGTAGGTCACATACATTGGGTTAAAAATATTACAGAAAGAAGTGCCTACTACTGATCACACAAAAGTGTTGGTAAGTAAATTTTTGTAAGAAGTATTCTATTAGTTGAGAGAAAGTTTATGTAGATTATATGAAACAATCTATTATATTACAATTTTCTTTCTATTACAATAGATCAATCAAGTACCAGTTTGACAATTGCATCAAGTTGAATACTTGCAAACCACCCATGTGTTGAACTGTTATGTTTCTAATAGGCACACAAGTAAATTAAGAAGGACTAAGGACTTTTGGAAGTTTTTGTTATATTTTTTCTACCTTTTGAAACAAACCACTTTTTGTTTTAAATAGATTAAAGAGATCATTCTGCCAGGCCAGCAGTCTTACTCACCCTACATCCTCTGGCATATAAATGGCAGATTCACAGATTAATAACTAATTTTAGAAAAGACTGGGACTGGCGAGGTGGTGCTAGAGGTAAGGTGTCTGCCTTGCAAGCGCTAGCCAAGAAAAGATCGCGACCGCAGTTCGATCCCCCAGCATCCCATATGGTCCCCCAAGCCAGGGGTAATTTCTGAGCGCTTAGCCAGGAGTAACCCCTGAACATCAAATGGGTGTGGCCCGAAAAACCAAAAAATAAGAAAAGAAAAGACAATATGCAGATAAAATTCCCAGGGTATAATAATATTCAGACTAAAATATCTAGGGCCTTCTTTGTAAGTTGATTGCAACCTCTTTTTTTAATATAATTTTTATTTTGATCATAGTGGCTTACATATTGTTGACAATAATATTTTAGGTATATATTTACATAAAATCAGGGGGGATTCCCATCACCAAATTGTCCTCCCTACACCTCTGTTTTTGTCCTACCTCCCATATCCTCTTCCCTCACCCCCAGGGTTGCTGGAATATGTGGTCCCCTCTGTATCTAGCCTAATATTTAGTAGTCTTGCACCTGTTTTTTTATATTTCCCAATTCTGCTAGGAGGACCAGCAGTTCTACCCATACCTCACATCCTATGGGATTAATATATGGCCCAACATCATAGATTCATGAATAATTTCAAAGAGACGTCAAGCTGCTGTATTATCTCATTTCACAGCTCTAGGAGCATGCAACCACAAATTTGACCATGTGACACATTCAAAATTTATATACTAGTAACCCATTAGGAATGGGAATTATATGGGAAAATTACATAGAAGCACACTAAGCTCGGTAAACAAAACAATAACATGACAGGCTAAACTAGAGCCTTTAAAAACTTTAAAAACAGTCTAAGATATAACAATTTTTACAAAATTTATTTTACTAACATATTTTTATATTTGTCATATTGTTATAACAATTAATATAAAATAAATTATTTTGTTCCCACTAAGGAGCAGGCATGAAGAGTTGCATGGAAAAAAGGGGACATTGTTCGGAGGAAGCTCACACTGGTGGTGAAATTGGATTTGGAACATTGAATATCTAAAACAACTGTATTATAAAAACAACTGTATTATAAAAAGTAATTTAAATGCAGTGTCAAAATGAAGATTATAAAAACAAACAAAATAATATTTCAAGTCACATACATATATTTTTAGAACTTACCAGAATTACTTGCTGATGTATAAGAAGATAATTTTCTAACTGTAGTGATAAAAAGGGCTAAATTGTAAAATAATTTAATATTTAAAATGATCTTAAAAATTTTTATGTATACATATAAAATATATAGTATATATCAAAAATATTTCGAGTGACAATGTGACCAGAACATTAGTTTTAATAGCTATTCTTTCTTTTATTTGCTTTTACATTCTTCTAATTCACATGTATTATATATTTTAATTAAATAATTTTTATTTTCACCATAGTGGACTACAAATCTTTCACAGTAATATTTTAGGTACATAGTGACATTGAATCTGGGCATTCCCACCACCAGTGTTGTCCTCTCTCCACCCCTGCTCCCATCCTTTGACCCCAAGGCTGCTATTAAAAGTGGTCCCCTTTGTGTCTGGCTTGTTGTATATTGGGTTTTGATTTTGTTGTCATTGGCTTTGGAATTGGTATTTAAGTCTGATCATTTTTTATTTTTACTCAATGTTCATATAACTGTTTGGTCTTGGTACCCTCCATTATTTCCCCCTCAATTTGTGAGACAGACAAGATTTTTTAAGTTTTGTAGTTCTGTTTGGAGAAAAAAAAAAGGAAAGATAAAAAGGGTGGGGGCAAAAATCAAACAAGCAAGAAATGAAAGGAGTCCTTCCAGAAGCTATAAATATCAATTTAAGAGAAGGAAGAGAAAAAGAAAGAAAAACAAAAACAATACAAATAAATCAATCAAAAGAACCCAAAAATCACCACAGCAATAAAGACAAAACCAAACAATAACCACTGTCCAGAAATAAAAAGAAGCAAAGCACAATTAAAAAAAAGTGACAACAATAACAAAAAAAATTTATTTGTGTGTGTTTTTTTTGTTTGTTTGTTTGTTTTTGCATGGCTCAATAAATATTGGGAAGATTAGAAAGAGAAATCACTTGACCTAAGCCAGTGGTCGGCAACCTTTTTTTTCAACTGAGCGAAATCTCGCCAAAACCACAATTAAACTTTATTTTGAGAGCCATATTTTTTTTGTTTGTTTGTTTGTTTGTCTTTGTCAGAGCTCAGGGATTACTCCTGGCTCTATGCTCAGAAATCGCTCCTGGCAGGCTCAGGGGACCATATGGGATGCTAGGATTCGAACCACCAACCTTCTGTATGAGAGACAAACACCTTACCTCCATGCTACCTCTCCAGCCCCAAGAGCCACATTTTTAAAACCGAAAATACATAGGATGGTACACTGTTTTTAGTTTCAATAAGTTTTTATTGAGAATAATCTGCAGGCAAGTATCCACATAGGTTGGGAGGATACAAATAACACAACTAATAAAACAAAAACTTTAGAACGATATTATTTATCGATAATGTTAAATTTCCTAAAATTTGCCTTACAATGTAGAGAAAATTATATCCTGACAATGACTGACAAAGTCACAAACACTAATGTGAACATTGACCTTGCATTTCCTTGGAAAGTTTGAGCAAGTCAGGTTTGTATGTTGTTTTTAATTTTAGGCACAATTCCAGGTTCTCATCGATGAGATGATTTCTCAATTTACTCTTGACAAGATTCATGCTTGAAAATTATTGTTCGCATAAATATGTAGACCTGAACAAGGAAAGAACAGCAAACACTAGTTTTTTTTAGTTGATTATATGAGTCAGGAATACTATTCCAGATATTAAAAATCAACATATCTTTCTTCTCCATGTCTTTCAAAGAAGACCACTTGTGCTGTGAACTAAGTTCACATTTGTGTTTCTCCAATCTTTCTCAATTACCACAAAGATGTTCAAATTTCGAGCTCCACAGTTCTTTGTTTTTTAAATCCAGAAAATGCAATCAAAGTTGCCATGTCGATATTAAAGGGAGAAAAATTTAATTCCATTACAGTGACATCCAGAGGTTTTTAACAAAGGCCAACTTTGCTTTGCTGTTTCTGAAATCCTGAAACCTCTTGAGAAAATCTTCCCTTATATTTAATAGTGCTGTTTTAAAATAGGTAATGTCAATATCAGAATTATTTTCTTGGCGATGTTTCAACAAGCTTGGAAGGTGAATCAAAATTTCTCTGTCAAAATCTTGAGCGAAAACAGATCATTTGTTTTCAAACAAAATAACTTCTAACATCGAAAAAATTATGTTTCCTTTCCTCTGTAGTTTATGATTAAGCTGACTTAGATGTGAAGTAACATCCACCACGAAATACAGTTTTTGAATCCACTGATTGTTAATTCTGCATAATGAACACCCTTCTCGAGGAAAATGCTTTGATTTCTGATAAAAAGGAAGTAAAACGTTTCAAAAAGTTTCCTCTTGATAACCAAAATGTGCTGAAAATTTGAAACCCTACAATATGGAGATGAAATAGGTAAAAGAGAAAAACCTTTTAACAATCTTTAAAAGCAAGAACAGTGATCCAGAGTAAAGTAGTGATTTCACTGAAAGGAAAAAAATCTATTGACACTTTAGTGTGTGCTGCAAGAAACCAAACTAAAATACACACAAAAACAAAAATGGCACTTTGTTAAAGGCATATGATATATCATAAAGGAATTACAATAGAGTGCCTGAAATATTTTAAAAATAATTTTTATTTAAGCATATTTACAAAATACAAAATTATTCATCTTAGCATTTTAATCATAGAATGTACACCACTCTTCACCAGTGCACTTTCCCCACTAATTTCCCTTGTTTCCTTCCCCTTCACCCTCCTCTACCTATGTCAGGGGCAGTCATTTTGCTTTTCTCTCTCTCTCTTTTTCTTTATGACATTGAGGTTTTCAAAATTTCCTTTTTGACACTGTGGTTTGCAATATTGTTAATTAAAGGGTACCATGCATGTCATTATTCATTTTCAGCATCCAGTTCTTGTCCAGAGTGATAAGTTCCAACTATCAATGTCATAATGTACCTTTCTCTCTTCTAACTAAACTCACCACTTTTTATGGCAAGCTTCCTATTATGGACTAGTCCTCCTGTCCCTCATCACTTTTTTCTCTAGATATTATTACATATTGCCATTTATTATTCTTATATGCCACAAATGATTATTCTATGTATACACCTCTCGTTCTTACTCATTTCACTCAGAATAATAATTTGATGTGCTGATGTTTGTACAGTTGATGCACTGTGAATGGCTCAGTGTTTTTGTGTAGTCACAAGAAACAGAAGTTGCACACCCGTACATTGTATCCACTCATTGTATGATAGACTGGATTCAGTAAAATTCCCTGCTGAACTAAACTCTGTGACATATGACACAGTAAAGATAATTTGTGAAATTCACAATTGTGATCAAATCTAGGCTATTCACCACCCTGGGTGAGAGTATGGATGCCCACTACTAGCATCTTCTCTATGAAGAAGTGAAGTGGCTGTTCAGGGGAAGGGTGCTCTCTCGCCTTGTTGGCAAGAGGAAAGAAGTAGTGCAGTTCCTGTGAAAGCAGAACTCTGACTTTGTACAGCCCCAGTTGGACAAGGAATGGGTAGCTAAGCTTGTGTATTTGGCAGACATTATTTATTTTCTCTATGAACTTAATATTTCTCTGCAGGGGAGTTTCACAAGTAGTTTTTACAGTGAGACGTAAGATGGATGTGTTCAAAAAAGAATCTGATTCTGGGATAGCTGAATCTGAGAAGGAGATATTGAAATATTTCCACTCCTGCAAAAATTTCTGATTGGCACTTATATTATGCAGAAAGCCATAATCAATATGAAAAACCGCATTTAAGGGCATTAGCTCACAACTTTAATTATGAGTACTCTGAACATGAGAATCTATGGAAAAGAAAACTCTGGGTTGAGAATCCCTTCATGGAAGATGCCCACTCTTGTACAAAATAAAATCTGTGTTTTAAGATCACTCCAGGCACTGTATTTCTAAACCCCACCCAACCTGGTCTGAAGAAGCAGGGTAGCAGGAAAGAAATAATAAACCAAGCTAGTCAGGAAAGAATGATCATGGAGTCCATGGCCTTTTACCTTGTACTCTCTGCCTGAAGCCCAAAAAGCTAGAACACCTCTTTTGTTATTAAAACTAATTCCCAATACCAGGAGGCTTCATGTGGAGAGAGAGAGAGAGAGAGAGAGAGAGAGAGAGAGAGAGAGAGAGAGAGAGACAGAGAGAGAGAGACAGAGAGAGAGAGACAGAGAGACAGAGAGAGAGAGACAGAGAGAGACAGAGAGACAGAGAGAGAGAGACAGAGAGAGAGAGAGAAGTACATATTCAGTGGACTTTTACATATCAAAGGAAGAGATTTAAGAAAGGATGACCTTGGGGGAACATCTTTGTTTGGGGTTGATACTGGGTATCATCTTACACTCTTGGAGCCAGCCGCTGGGGCTGCACACAGGGCATGCACTGACAGAGGCTAGGAACAGAGTCCAGACTCCTGGAGAAGCTGGCCTGCACACAGAAGAGCCAAATTAAAAGTGTAAAGAGCCACGTGTGGCTCGCGAGCCTCAGGTTGCTGACCACTGGCCTAAGCGATACAGGGTTTCTTCGCCCTTAAAGCATACTGTCATGGGAATAACTATAGGCTCCATACATGCTTTTTTTTCTCTCCCTTACGTCCTTTTGTGATGTCTGGAAAATTTCTGCTCAGTCGTGGATGATAAAATCAGGCCTCTGTAACTAGAGATCTTGGTAATTGCACAGGTCATAGGATGGAGATTAGAATAAAGTCTTTACATTTCTAGAAGTTCTGTTTCATCACTTTAGTTTTAATCAGTCATCTGTATTTTTGCACTGACTTTTGCACATGGTTTTTGCACTGATCCTAAGATGAAACCTAGGATAGAGTCTTTCATTATGTTTCCAGAAGTTCTGCTCAGTTGCAGTTGTCTCAGCCAAACCTCTGGGATTAGAGAACTTGTTTGTTGTACAGTCTAGGCCAAAGCCTAGACTAGGGTCTTTTTTATTGGTCCCAGGATAAGTTCTGCCCAGTCATGGTTGTCACAGTCTCCTGTGGTTAGCAATCTTGGCTTTTGCACAGATCAAAGGATGACTCGTCTTCTGTTTTCATCTTACTGTTAGATAGTGAGGTAAGACAAACTGCTCTTAGACCAATTTGTTGACATTTCCTTATTGTCAGGATGTCATATCAAAACTGACTCATACTGGTGTCAGAGCAGTATAAATAATGTCCCAGAGAGTGTTTGCTTCCTGGAGCTATTGCAGAGAACCTCGTCAGATCTATGTTTGAGATCTAGGGTTCGAGGTTGGACAGTTGCTGTCTAATTACATAAAGTCTAAGTTAGACCACATGACATATTTAAGGTGGGGGGTGCCCTGTATTGTAAAATGTTTGATTTCTTATCCCTAGTAGATAAGAGTCTGTTTCTATATGAAAAATTTTCCCTTTTTTAGTATGCCTTTGCAAAAAGAAATGGTGTTATATTATATTGCTGGTGCATTTGGGGGTGAGAGTGTCAGGATCCATCATCTCTGTGTCCAGTTTTAACCTGAGCTTTTATACCAGGCAAGACTTTTTCTTGTAGGTTTTTATACCAAGAGAACTAAAACAGGTGAAGTTAAGAAAAAGAGGAAAACAAAAACAAGACAAATATATATATTAAGAAAAAATAAATAAAATGAGTTCAAAAAAGTAATTAAGGAAACAAAGTGATGCAAAAGACTAGCTTACATTTGGAGATAAACAAGGTAAGTAATAGTATTATAGAGGTCTTAAATTTATAAAGGAAATATAGGCTTCCCCATTGTCTTTTGAGATATTCTTGTATGGGGTGGAATCCAGGGCACATTTTCATCACACACCCTGCTATTGTTGAGTTTGAGAAATGATTCGTGACTGAAAGGGCTTGGATTGAGTTGTTGTACTGGGGGTCCTTCTGGAGCTGAATCTGGTATCAAGCAACAGTCCACATTTGGGTAATGTGAGAAGGAGGGCCACAGAGATGAGTCAGCAGGCTGTTCATGTATATTACATATTATATAAAAATGTATACATTTCAATCATCATTACACATACCAAAAGACTAATCTTTCTGAGAGTTTGTATTATTTTTATTTAAAGTTTAGGTATTAGACACTTTTAACTTTTCAATTAATGGTTTATTATTAGGATGATTTGAGTGGGTAAGTCATGACAATTATCTCTACAGAAGAGGAAAATATAAGCTGTATAAGTGGGGACCAGTTACAGTAGATTCTGGGGGTATAGGAGGGAGATATGGGATGCATGTTGGGATCAAGGATGGAGAGTGGATAACACTGGTGCTGAGATTGCCCCTCATTCATTGTCACTATGTTCCTTAAATATCACTCTGAAAGATTTGTAATTCACTTTGGCCACAATAAAAATTAAAAATAAATATCCCAATTGATTTATTTATGATATAATTTAACATAACAATCAGTGGAAAATAACATAAAATAATTTTAAAATGTTTAATATTTGTAAATTAACATGGTAGAAAATTATTATTGTTAATCACTTGGATTTAAGTCTAATATTTAAGTCTAATAATGCTTGGTATATATAGATTAGGTTTTTTTTTTAATTTTTATTTTGACCAAAGTGGATTACAAATCTTTGACAGTAATTTTTAAGTACATAGTGACATTGAATCAGGGGCATTTATAGATTAATTTTTAATGTAGCATTCATTATGCATTAACATTATGAAAATATAACTTGGAAATAAAAGTATTTGTTTAACAGTGCAATAGTGTAAAATAAAATATAACTAGAAATTACATTTTCTTAAGAACTGGTGTTTTTTAATGCAAATTTGTCTCTGATTAATTCTACACATAACTATTTTCTATTTGGGTAAAAAAATTACTGAATACATAAATGACAAGACAATTAGAAGAGTCTATTTTACCAGTTTTCTTTAAAGTCTAGGAAAATAATGAGCAAAGATGTAAAGAAAGTTATTTGTAAAATTTCTGATATTTACACATTTGTCTCAAATTTACAGTGATTCCCAAGTACTATATATCTTTGACATTAATGACAAAATTCCTTCCAGCTCCAAATGTCAGTGTTTTGTGTTGTCAGTGGATGAGCAGGGTCATAATTCAGAGTTAATACTTTTTTGACTGTTTACAGTTCAGTGGCTTTCTATTTTTGCAAAAGGACATATCTAAAATATTAAAAAAAAATCACCTGACAAGTTTTCTCAAACTCTGCTTCAAATGCAGTAGTCCCTAACATGGCTTATTTACATGACTGGGATTACATTCTGTCAGGTTGTTAGATTACTATAAAACGAAAAGTGCTAAGAGTCTGGTTTGGTATGATTTTTGGTTAGAGCAATAAGAAGAGAAGGGTATTTGCTAGAGTTAAGAGCAGTTATATGAGATTTCAAGATGCTTCTTTTATGAGAATACTCAAACATACATTAATGCAAAATAAGTTCATTTATATACTGCTTTTTAATCATTCATAAAAGTATCTGTTTCAAAAGTTTCTAAAGAATTACCTTTTTTTCTCAGCTGTGACTTTAAAATTATAAAAGTTTATAAGTTCTGTAGTCTCCCAAATTCTGAATGCATAAAAGTAAAATTGATCCCTTGAACTGTGCAATTCTACGGTGTCAGAGATGATAAAATAGACTTTAAATAAGCACATCACATAGTAACTAAATGTTAAACTTATATGATCATCTTATGTGCCGTTAAGATGAAAACAAAATATATGATATTGCTAAGCTAAATTTAAGTCATAAACTTGTATGACAGAATTGATAATTAGATATTCTATTGGAATTATACTGAAATCAAGAAGTTCATAAAATTTTACTGTAAAACTTAAAAATATTATTTTAAATTAAAATAATAATAATTTCCAGGGACTGGAAGGGCCGCATGAAGCAGAAAGGCACTGCCTTGCTGGTGCTAGCCTAGACGGACCGCGGTTTGATCCCAAGAGTCCCATATAATCCCCCAAGCCTGGAGCGATTTCTGAGTGCATAGCTAGGAATAACCCCTGAGCATCACCAGGTATGGTCCCCCACAAACAAAAAATAAAATAAAATAATAATTTCCAAAGTCTTCTGAATATTTTAAAATTATAATTCTTTAAATTAAGCACAATTTTAAATATTCTCATATAGAACATGCCATTAATAGAATAATGCCAATGATATAATCTCCTTAAACCAATTAAATAAAATATGGGATTCATAAAGTGTTATAAGCATTGTTTTTATTTGAGACTTATTTTCGTTATTCTATAATTCTCCTTTTACAAATAATTGTTCAGAATAAACTCTTATTGAGAACTTAACTAACTTGTTCTCAAAGATAATAAAAGATGGCCAATTAGGTGATATTCAATTTATATCAGGAAATGCAAATCAAAACAATGTAATATCACACCATTCAGATTAGTACACATAAAAAATTAGAACCAACCAATATTGGCAAATATGTGGGGAAATACTGACCCTGATTTACTGTTGATACTAATGCCTTTTTGTTTAGTCTCCATTGAAAACATTTAGAGACATCTCAAATAATTAAGCTTTGAATTTCCATATAATTCAGACTTTTATTATTTGCATGTATATCCAAGGGCCCAAAAATATTCTATCAAAAAGACTGTTTTATGTCCATTATAGTCCTAGTCACACTAGACAAGATGTAGAATCAACAAAAATGCTCAAATCAGATGCGTGATTAAGGAAAGTGTGGTATATATACACAATGATATACAACTCCCCTATAAGAAAATGTCAAATTATGAGATACCCAGTTTTGTGGATGGAGCCACTGGGTATAAAGTTGAGTGATATTAGTTAGAAGAAGAAAAAAATACTGAAGATCTCTCCCATACATAGAATATAAAGAAATATAATGAGGTAACAAATGGCCAGTGAGATCAGTTTCTGAGAGTTGGATTACAGGATTGAGTCTTCCAAGAGGATGGTTGGGCCAGACAGGTCCTTTACTGACACTCTGGTATCAGGATGAGTTGGAATTTTATATGTCTGAAAGATTATTGTAATGGTACTTTAAATCAAGATGCCTAATTAAAAATTATTATTGGACAAGTTTAAAGAAGTGGAATTGGAAGGAATATTTTTATCTTGATCTCTCATGTTGATAAGAAGAAAGAAATGAAATGAGAGAAAAGAAAGAAAGAAAGAAAGAAAGAAAAAAAGAAAGAAAGAAAGAAAGAAAGAAAGAAAGAAAGAAAGAAAGAAAGGAAGGAAGGAAGGAAGGAAGGAAGGAAGGAAGGAAGGAAGGAAGGAAGGAAGGAAGGAAGGAAGGAAGGAAGGAAGGAAGGAAGGAAGGAAGGAAGGAAGGAAGGAAGGAAGGAAGGAAGGAAGGAAGGAAGGAAGGAAGGAAGAAAGAAGAAAGAAGAAAGAAGAAAGAAGAAAGAAAGGAAGTAGAATTCTCATAGTAGCTATGAGAATTGGCAAAAATAAAAATGATTTATTCATGAAAGAAACAGACAAGTCAGATAGATGCCAGAAATTACAAACACCCACCCACTAGTAAATTCACTCATCCCTTCAAAGTTAAGCTTTACATTCTTCTCTAGGCAGGAATCCAGCAGGGTGCAAACATTGAGGCTTCTGTGATTACTTTTCAATGCACTGCAGCCTTCTTTGGCTTCTTAGAAAAATACCTGATTCCAGAAGTGCTATATAGATAATATGAAACTATCCTGGATTTATCTTTTAGGATTAAAAATTTACAAATGTGGGGCTGGAGAGATAGTACAGCACTCATGGCACTGCCTTGCAAGAAGCGTACTTGGGTTGTATCTCAGGTATCTCATTTGGGCCCCTATACCATCCAGAGTGTTGTCTGAGTTTAGAGTCAGGCATTTAGAACCCTGACCATTGTCAGGTATAACTCTCTCTCTCTCTCTATCTCTCTCTCTCTCTCCCTCTCTTTACATATATATATATATATATATATATATATATATATTTTATTTATGTGTGTGTAAAGAAAAGGACATGAAGGATATAGCAAACAACTAAGATCAGTAAATGCTAGATTGATCTGAGCCAAAGATAAATGACACTGGTATATAATTATAACTAAAAGTTTGAATAAGAAAATGACAGCATGAATAATTAGACAAGTGAGAATAAATAATTAAAGAATGTTAGAGAAAAAAAGTCCTTCTTACAGAAGAATTTTTAGTTAATAGAGAATACAGGAGGGAAATAGAAAATTAGCATTGAAACAGAATAATAATAATTGCTCCAGGCACGATATGTTGAAGGACTCTAAAATTAAAGGAGAGACTCTAAGAAGAAACACAATATTTGCATATTCTTGGTGCATGCTACACAAAATATTTATTAATTATTGTGGTGTTTATAAGATACATCTACTAGTTCTTCATTATTCCTTCCCTAGAAGGCAGAGTTTAACCCCTTCCCTTGAGTATTTAATCTATTTAGTCTTTTACCTCTAGAACAAAAATTGTATAAAAGAAAACTTATTACTTTATAGTGGAGAAGCTGCATATTATATTTATCTGTGAACAAGATTAAAATTATCAATGATAATTTATGTTGATGAGAAAACTTTAATTCATAAGATGCTCTTTTTCTACAGCAGTATGTCTCAAAATTGTGCCATATGGCCCAAAGCAGGACCACAGGATATGAGTCTCCATCCTATGGCTTGAGAATAGGGTCTCTCTACAGGTAGGTCAAGGCAGTAGTAGAAAAAAAATATTAGAATGGAACCACTGGAGGAAATAACATTGAGAACCACAGCCCTTTAGTTTAGATTTACTGTAAATCCAGTTCTAATCATGAGGAATTGTTAGACTATGAATTATTCAGCCAATAATCTTACAATTTTATTTTGGGGAAGCGTACTTTGCATTACGAAGGGCTTAATCCTAGCTCTGTGCTCAGGGGTCACTCACGATGGTTCTGGGAATTAAATTGGGAATTGAATCTGGATTGATTGTATACAAAGTAAACACCTTAACCACTGCATTCTCTATCCAATCCTTTTGTCAACAATGTTTAAATGAATTAAGATCATGAGTGACAAAGGATTATCTACAAACTCTCATAGTGAATAGAATTGGGAGGCATGATTATATCTATGAAGTACTTATTATAAATAAGACACTGAGCAGAAGAAATCCATTCATTGAAAAATAAACTTGGAAAGCCCAATTGAAAGATCTCAATGTAATTTTACTAATGTTAATTTTGTTTTTATTTTTACTCATACAATACATCAATCTTGGTTGATTCAGAACATGTAAGGAATCACTAAATTATCATTGTGGTTTTCTATAAATATAAAATAAATTCAAATAAATGTAATATAAAATTCTAATTAATAGTAATTTTTAATTTTTTTTTTTGGTTTTTGGCCACACTCGGTGATGCTCAGGGGTTCCTCTTGGCTATGCACTCAGAAACTGCTCCTGGCTTGTGGGACCCTATGGGATGCCGGGGGATCGTCCTCGGTCCCTCCTAGGCTAGCACCAGTAAGGTAGATGCCTTAACACTTGCGCCACTGCTCTGACTCAATTTTATTATTTTTTTAAAGTTTTATTTTAGTTTTTATTTTTAATTTTTTTGCACTCAGGGTTACTCCTAGCTCTTTGCTCAGAAATAGCTCATAGCAGATTCAGGGATGCCGGAGATTGAACCCGAGACCATCCCAGGTCAGCTACCTGCAAGGCAAATGCTCTACCATTGTGCTTTTTCTCTAGTCCCAAATTAATAGTAATGTTAATATTTTCAGTTATATTTACAATTCTTTGTTGTGGTGTTGTAATTTTTCTATCTCACTCAAATTATAACTGAAGTTTTGTGCTCAGGGATTACTCTTTGTTGGTCTCAGGGAATCATTCTGAGTGTAATAATGGTTGGCAGAATACAAGGCATGTGCCCTGCTCACTGCACTCTCTGCAGCCCACTAAATCCTTACTAATTATTGCTATGCTAAATGTAAAGAGAACTAATGATTCACAATAATGACTAATCCGTCTATTGATATAGAGACTTATGAAAGATAAAAGCTTTGAAGAAATAAAAAATATTAATAGAGCCTGAATCTGTATACACAAATAATGTATCACTTTCAAAACAATTATTAAAATTCCCCTGAATAAACTATATTAAGTTGATAAATATGTTAGTCTATTTCTTATTCCATGGAAAATTATTATAGTGAACCATTATCTTTCAAATATTTTTAAACCAGTAGATCATTTGTTCCAAGCAAGTGTTTTGGAAAACTTTATTTTCCTGTGTGATGTGCATAATTAATTCTTTGTAAATTAAAAGTTGCTTGTGATAGACAAGACCCCACAATGCAATATAGATCATTCATATACTTTTTTATATGTACATTTCCTATTTATACAACAGAACACTAATTATGGTTCTGTTTAAAGGCATTTTATAGGCATATTCAAAATCTGTTATCTTTTAATTTCTCTAGGGATTTCCTAATTGGGTAATTTAATCCAGTTTTAACAAGAGAGTATTCCTTGGAGGAAATTAGGACAACTATAACATTAATAGATCCAAAGTATGGAAGAGATTTGACACAAGGCAAGTTATTTACTGCTGATTTTGAGTATGGTGTCAGTAGTATGCACTGGCAGCTAAGAGTGAAACAGGAACATTTCCTTAAGGCAAGGAACTGATTTATACAAATAACAATAAATATTTTGGTAGATAATTTCCCTTGAAGATTCTATATAAGGACATAGTTTTGTATGCACATTGATTTTAGCCCTTAGCAGCAAAAACAGTAATTCTATATTGGGCTTCTGAACTACAGAGCTACAAGCAAACAAATGGTGTATTAAATAACCAATGTTGTGTATTTTGTTAAATAGCAGTGTAAAACAAATGCAATCAATCAATAAGAATCAATTTGAATAAGATCCAATTTTGATATATATTGGCTCCCAAAATTTAAAATAATCAAAAATCTATGGAACTAAAATGGTTTTTACTACGCCTACGCTCATTTTGCAAAGCTTACTAGTGTGCTATGAAATAAAATGTTAGATCTAAATCTTGCATCATGACTTAATATATTTTAATTTCAATCAAGTTGTCTGAAGCATATGGAGAAATATAAATTATAAAAATATGTGTAATCATATTCTTTTATTACATGGTTTTACATAAAATTTTTGCATTTTAAATTTTAAAATGTTAGTATAACACTACCAGTCACATTGTCAATTACTTATCTAAAATGAAAAACTGAAACATACTCTCAGTATTACAAAAATGTATTTAATTTGAATACTGGATTGAGTGTTGTGTAGGGCTTGCATATTTGGTACCTAGGTTTATTCCCTGGCAATTCATATGGTTCTTTGAGCTCCACTATTAGTGTTCCCTAGTGCACAGAGCTAGTAGTGTTAAGTACCAACAGAGGAAGCCAAGACAAACAAAGAGTATTTAGTTCTAATATAAGCAAAACAAATACATTAAAAGAACTGGATAAGTAAAAAATAAACATAATTCATGTCCTAATAGTTTGTACACATTGTACAACAAAATATTATTATGGGTTCTACTAGTTAAATATTTAAATTAAATTTCACTTCCATATTGTGAGTCCCTTGAGTATTCAGGTAAATGCACTTTTTAAAAAATAATTGATTTATGCTATGTATAATACAAATCCACAAACATCCGTTCAGGGCTGAAATAAAATATTAGCCAAGCATGGATCACTGATCCAGAATGAAAAACCTCCAGGTACCAACAAAACCCTTGTCGGTAAAATATGAGTACCTAAACAATAAAACAGATGGCTTAATTCTTGCTTATAATTTCTAGGGACATTCTTCCCTAATCTCCATATGCCAAAAATTCACAGAGCTCTGCATTATATTTGAATTTAATGTCTATTTAAGTTTGTAACATTTCTTGTAGGCAATCATAAATGCTTTGAAAATGTCTTCTCAAGATACTCAGATAAAACTCCTTAGAGTTTTATAGTAAGACAAAAAATTGCTTTTTAAATATAAATATAATTTAAAATGTTAATATCTCCTTGAGAAGCAGCTTCTGTGGCTTAGACTATTATGTTTATAGGGGCCACACCCTGAGGTGTGAGGAACATCCGGGGCATAGGGCAGACGGGATGGAAAATATTATCTATAACCACACTTAAAGGATTGTGATAAACTTTACAATTACATGTCATATATACCCCCTAGAAAAATTTCTGGGTTTAAGAGTAATTAATTTAGCTATGGATTTTCAAAGTTCTCGATAAAGATGAGGGGGAAAGTACTATTAGGTTCTTGACTTCTCCTTTTCCTCTCAAATGAAGGGTATTTATTTTGACCAAAAATTTCTTTATAGTGAAATAGCTTCCAAATTGGACTTTGATTTACAATCCTTTTGCTATCACCCTGGCTCATCACCTCTTACCTAGAGCTTATAATTATCTTCTAAATTATCTACCAGCTTCTACCACTATAGGACAAAGTATTTTCCCTTCAGAAGGCAGACAAAACTTTCCAAAGGTAAATTATGTTGTCATTATCCCACTCAAAGCATATTTCCTTCTTGTGTTATGTATTTTCAAAATTGAAATAGTTGGGGTCAGAGAGATAACAAAGAGGTAGGGTGTTTGCCTTGCATGCAGCAGATCCAGGACGGATTTGGTTTCGATTCCCAGCATCCCATATGGACCCTGAACCTTCCAGGAGCAATTTCTGAGCAAAGATCCAGGAATACTCCCTAAGCAATGCTGGTGTGGCCCAATAAACACCAACAAAAAAAAAGTTGAAATAGTTGTATGTTCGCCTGAGCTGTTAATGCTTAAATAAATTCCCCTACCCATTAGCTATTCCTTTTCAGTTATATCTGTTTATTTTAGTTTATCTTAGAGGATTGGGGCATATCCTACAATCTTTGGAACTTATTTTTAGTTCTAAACTTGAGAATTACTTCTGTGGAGTTGAAAGGACCATATAAGGCAGTGGGTTCTTAACCTTAGATAGACCATGTGCAAGACAAGTACATTTTCTGCATCATTATCTCTCCAGTTTTATTACTTGTACCAAACATATTAGAAATTCTCATTAGGAGGCTGGAATGGTGGCACAAGAGGTAGGGCGTTGGCCTTGCACATGCTAACCTAGGACAGACCTCGATTCGATCCCCCAGAATCCCATATGGTTCCCCGAGCCAGGAGAGATTTCTGAGCACATAGCCAGGAATGATTTCTGAGTACATAGCCCTGAGTGTCAACCGGGTGTGCCACCCATCCCTAAAAAATAGATGCAAAAGAAAATTTCATTTAGATTATTTGTATTATGGAATTAAATTTTGAGTAAAGGAGATGCATTTTCAGAGGTTTTAAAATTAAACGTCAAGACAAACAACCATTTATTTTAAGCAATGAACGAATTGAGAAATTAAGACCCAGCCCTGACGTGACCAAAGCAAATAAGTAAAGAACAAGGCTTTATAGATAGATAGATAGATAGATAGATAGATAGATAGATAGATAGATAGATGATAGATAGATATAGATATATAAAGATGTATCCAACCAACAGTATTATAATAAAATATTATTGCTTACCTTTCATTTCCCTGCATTAAATGCTTCCTATCTCTAAGATAAAGTTCTTGACTTCAAAATAATCATTATGCTTATTAGGCAGGATATTAATGTCTTTCGAAGGCATATGAATTTTTAATGATGACATTATTGCAAAATGTTTTCTACATGAGAAATATAGGAAAATATCCCAACTATTCTTACCACAGTCATATTGGAACCCAAAGTTTGAGGGATAACAGATAAGTAGCTAATGAGAATTGTCTCTGAGTTAACTTCTTCCCCTGGGCATCCATTTATCTAACTTGGAGTCCCATTTCTTTCTATATATTTTGTCTTTATATTTTTATTCCTAACTTTCTTTTTGGATTTTATTCCAGGCTGCACATGGAAAAATTAGCAAAGGTAGTTCTTACTTCATAGAGTTTATGGTCAAAGGAGCAAAAAACAAAAATATGGTTTTCAGTCCCATTTAAAAAAGTTTTGAGATTCATATGGGACACATACTGGGAAAAGAGGTGGAGGGGGGGGAACAACACTGGTGGTGGGATTGGCCCTGATTCATTGTCACTATGTACCTTAAATATTACTGTGAAAGATATATATATATATATATATATTCACTTTGGTCACAATAAAAATTATTTAAAAATACAATTTTTTCATTACCATAAAAATGTGCCATAGTTTGTAGAGTCATCTCTGAGCCACTAAATGTGAACAGCACAGCAAAAATGGGCATAGGGATATGGTAACTTATATTAGAATGATTATTTTACCCTGGAAAAGAAATAGAACCCCATTTAGAATACTGGTGCTATGTATAATGATCAAATAATTTAAAGAATAACTGTAGGCATTGCCAATTGTTTATCTATGTTCTATTAAATCCTTTTCTACCCATCTGTATTTTTCTCTCTATTGTAATAGCTGGGATGATAAACACTACTGTTCAAGTACTCAATTTCCAATTGGCTTCCCTTTAAATTGATTAATAGATGGCATCAATAAGAAAAAAGTTAGCAGAAGATAGTATCCAAATACTACTTTTCATCTCTTTATCTCTTAAAGATTCTTTGACAAAAACACAGGTTGCTTAGTCTCCACAGGCCTTCAGTGATTTGTTCCCAGTTAACAAATGGTGCCTGATAATATTTGATGTAACAGAGAAGTCTTCAACATATCAACAGTTCATACATAAATTTACCAGGAGCAGAAGTCTCCAGAAATATAAGTATGTGCAATTATGCCATAATAATATCACTTTGTTTTCCCTTTATTCTTATCATGAACAATGGCTTCTTGCAGTTTTATATATTTGTCTTGCTATACCTATTTATTTGCCTTGCTATACCTATTTATTTGTGCTTCCTTAGAGACAAAACACTTTCATAATCAGAATGTATTTTTGATATGCCTGAATCTTTTCTCTCTTTACACTTGAATGGTGCAGAGAATATTGCTAGTTATCAGCCTAGGGTGTCATGAGACCAGTAGAAAAAATTTTTTACTTTGTTTGCTTTAAAGAATAGTTATTCAGAGAAAGTTTTTGTTTTTCATATGTTACAAATAAAAGCATGTGAAAGTGGAATTTTAAGAACTGTTTTCTGCAATTATCACCTTGTAGTTTAGGGCATGACAAGACAAATCAAGAACTATTTTATTGCATGGCATGTTTAATTACAGGTTTATAAGTACTACATTAGTGATAGTGCCAACATATAATTTGATATTTCAAGAAACTATTTCTGTTGATGGAATATCATAATATCTATGCTTAAGCATCTTCTCAACTTTCCCTCTAATAGGATTTACAATTGAAAGAAAACATTAAGAAAGACAGTTTAAATCAGGAACAAATAATGAAGACAAGAAGATAAATTTTCCAAACAATTATGAGAGTCTATGCCATCATTTAGCTATAGTTACCATTTAATTCTGACAGTGTTAAGTCTCATAAATTTTAAATCCCTAGATATTTAAGAATTTTTATACTTAGCTTAGATATTTTGACAGATATAAGAAAATGAGAATTTGGTGAATTTAGTTTTTAAAAAAATTAATAATGTAGATAAATATATACTATTTAAGGAGTATTTGAACATGTAGGTTCCTGACCACTTTCTATAAAATAATAATAAGTAGTAATATGAATTAAGATAGAAACACTTGTCACATTAGGTGAATAAAAAATAATGGCAGATTTGGTAAATAAAAATAATGATCTCTTGTTGAGATAAATACGTGAATTTTATATGCAGGAAAATTAATGTGAATCACAATGACAATTCCTTTTTATATAATTTGTCTCATAAAATGACATATACATGAAGAGTCAGATTACATGGAAGTGAAATACTTGCAGTGATTCTATGTTGTTGAGAAATTAATTCTGTGCTGCAACTGAAGCTATTTTATAGCCTGCAGCTGTACCTTAGGGTAAGTAAGACAACAAGTCTCATAGCTTATCAAAACTCTGGAGGTGATACAAAACTTTTGTAAAACAGCTGTCTCAGAAGACAGGGAAGTAAATGAGAAATGACCTTACAGCAGCTTTTAACTGAGCTTCTATGTTCTCATGTTCTGGCAGAAATACTGTGTGTTCTTCCAAGTTCAATGTCAATTGTGATTAAACCTTAGATACATATTCCAGGTGGAGACACAGAACATCAATAGGGTGACATCACATAAGTATTCTCATACAAAAATTGCAAATAGCATTTAATAAAATATGGTTTTTGAGAACTACTTGTAGCAAAAATATATAACGCATTTCTACTAAATTCATATTTATCATAAAGATACCCATCTTATTTTTCTTTTATCATTGTTTAATTATGGAATAAATAATATTAGATCTTTCTGAGGAAATAAGATTCCACTTGCTTTTACAGGGCTACTACAATAGTCTAGACAGGTTTTTGACTCTGACGTGTTTAGAACATACTGATAAGTTTTCATTTGGTACAGAACTAATGATCTTCCCTACACTAGCTTCAAACAAGATTGCTAATCACTACTGATCTGGTCTTCAAAAGCTCAAGAATACTACAGGGACATAAATACACAATACAATAAAAGCCCCCTTCACTTCTATGTTCAACAAGGCCTATTTACAATATCCAAAATATGGAAACAGTCCAGGTGCCCAAAAACAGATAAGTGGATAAAGAAATTGTGATACATATATACAATGGAATACCATGCTGACATTAGGAAAAATAAAGTCATAAAATTTGTCTATATATAGATGGACATAGAGACTATTATGCGGAGTGAAATGAATCAGAGGGAAAAAGATTAACATAAAATAATCTGACTCATTTGAGGGATATAAGGAATGAAAGAGATAGTAAGAGATACCTAGAGACAATAAAGACAATGGTCAGGAGGTCCAGCCCAGGGCAGAAAGCTTGGCACAAAGAGTGGTGAGTGTAACTAGAATAGAGAAGGGTCTACTAGGAAAAATACTAGTTGGAACTGATCTCTCTGGATAAAAACTTGGTGTTGAAATTGCATATACAGGCAAGGCACCATCACATTAACAATAGTAAAATTCACAGTGTTGGGGTGAACGAGAGAGTGAGACAGAGAGACAGAGCGACGAAGAGAGGATGCAATATGCCTGCCCTGGAGCAAGGCAGAGGTTTGATCGGATAGTGGTGGACTGGAGACTGGAGACATCAGAGGCAGGAAGGGTACACTGGTTGCAGGATTCTATACATTGCATGACTAGGAACCACGGGTGCTTAAATAAAGCAATTTTAAAAACTCATGAAGAACCACAAACTGATAAATACATATAAGTTTTTAAAATTAATATAAAATTAATTAAAATAATATAATATATAAATGTATATGTAAACATATAATTATATATAATGCTCAATATAATTAATTGAACATTAAATAGGAACAGATACATTTCACTTTATTACAGTGACAACTTGTAGGAATATGATCAACTTCATTCTCTTACACACACATATACACAAATAGATGTTTGTGGCATAAAGATTTGGAGTATTTTCTCCACTGGAGAATTTTATCTTTCATTATGATACATCTATCCAGAAAACTATTAATTGCATTTACTTAGGAGTGAAAGAAACAAACTGGTTTATTTTTTATTTACAATTTTCATGTATTCATGTATGTGTGGAAGAACATTCAAGGTTACCTTTGTTAGCTGTGCAATTGAAGTACTGACAAAAAGGACAATTTTATTTTATTGTGCTCTTTTTCAAAATATATATATTGAAAGTTTTATAAAGGAAAAGTGATCAAGTCATCATTAATTCAAACAACATGTTATTTTAGTGGCATTTTTGATACTGTTGATAATAATTCTCTTCAAAATTTAACATTATCTGTGCCACTTCAACTACTGTTAGCACATAGCACTCAAAAATGTAATTTTTAAACCTTTATCTTTTCCTCTAGTCAAGTAGACTCCAAGGTATTTGAGATTATCTGAGACTAATGTGAATGGGGTTGTTTTCTTCATATTCATTTCCTCCCTATCATTATTGGTGTATGAAAAGGCCATTGATTTCTGTGTGTTAATTTTATAGTCTGCTACATTGCTATATGCATCTACTGTTTCTAAAAGTCTTTTGATATAATCTTTAGGGTTTTCTAAGAATAGTATTTTGTCATCTGCGAACAGTGAGAGCTCGACTTCTTCCTTTCCTAACTGAATTCCCTTGATATTTTTTTCTTGCCTAATCGCTATAGCAAGTACTCTCAGCACTATGTTAAATAGGAGTGGTGAGAGGGGGCAACCTTGTCTTGTATCAGAGTTCACAAGGAAGGCTTTCAGTTTTTCTCCATTGAGGATAATATTTGCCATTGGTTTGTGATAGATGGCCTTGACTAGATTGAGAAAGGTTCCTTTGATTCCCATCTTGCTGAGAGTTTTTATCAAGAATGGGCGTTGAACCTTATCAAATGCTTTCTATGCATCTATTGATATGTTCATGTAATTTTTATTTTTCTTCTTGTTTATATTGTGTATTTGTTGATAGATTTATGAATGTTAAACCATCCCTGCATTCCTGGGATGAAAGCTACTTGATCATAGTGAATGATCTTCTTGATAAGGCATTGAATTCTATTTGCCAGAATTTTATTGAAGAACTTTACATCTGTATTCATCAAGGATATTGGTCTGTAATTTTCTTTTTTGGCTGTATCTCTGTCTGGTTTTGGTATCATGGTGATACTGGCTTCATAGGAGCTGTCTGGAAATGTTCCCGTTTTTATAATTTCATAAAAGAGTCTGGCCAGGATTGGTAGTAGTTCTTCATGAAAAGTTTGAAAGAATTCATTAGTGAATCCATTTGGGCCTGGGCTTTTCTTTTTGGGGAGACATTTGATTATCATTTTAATTTCTTCAACAGTGATGGGGGTGTTTAGATATGCTACATCCTCCTTATTCAACCGTGGAAGATTATAAGAGTTCAAAAATGTATCTATTTCTTCCAGGTTCTCACGTTTCGTGGCATAAAGATTCTCGAAGTAATCTCTGGTTACCCTTTGAAACTCTGCAATATCTGTAGTGATCTCCCCCTTTTCATTTCTAATATGGGGTATCAAGTTTCTCTCTCTTTCTTTGTGAGTTTTGCCAATGGTTTATCGATCTTGTTTATTTCTTCAAAGAACCAACTTCTGCTTTCATTGATCTTTCAGATTGTTTTTTGGGTTTCCAAAAAATAATAATAATTATTTAAAATCTCTTATGTGTACACCCAGCCATGTTTTTGAAAGCAGGCGGTTTCTGGAAGATAGGACAGCCCACACTGCACCCTGCTAAAGTCACACATGCTGCACCCATCACGTAATGTCACTGCTTTGCCAATGGTCTTATTTCACCACGTTTCTATTACTCTCTGCAGAGACAGTAGTAATTTGACCAATCTGAGCTATCAGCTGAAAATACGCCTCACAAAAGACAGATTATCAGCAATAGTGCTTAGAATTCCTGGACTGCACAGTCAGTGACAAGCCCCATTTTTGATATATATGGTCTTCCCCTTAGGAACACACTAATTCAGACACCAGTGTGTATCTGAAACCACCTAATATTCAGAAACAAATAAAGTAACAAAATGGTCAACTAGCAACAAGAATTTACTAAATCTCCTGCTAATGACTTAAAAACCTCATTGGAGATACCATAATTTTAGCAATTTACTATTGCTCTACTTTTTATTTATTTGTTTTTACTTTATTATTTCTTTAATGAATTTACTCACACTTATCTAAGTGAAATGTATTATGATCAATAATGTCAACTATGCAATACATGCTCTTTAAATAGTCGATTTAAAAAAATATCTTTAAATGCTCAATGGTGTCATTTTTCATTTTGTTTCTTTCTATGTGTTATTGCATTTTTTTTTTTTTTTGGTTTTTGGGTCACATTCGATGACTCTCAGGGATTACTCTTGGCTATACACTCAGAAATTGCCTTTGACTTGGGGGATGATATGGGACGCTGGAGGATCAAATGGTGGTCCATCCTAGGCTAGTGTGTACAAGGCAGATGCCTTACTCCCTGTGCCACCGCTCCAGCCCCTAATGCACGTTTACTAACATTTTTAACTTCTTTGCATTATCACAGTGCATTGTTCATAACTTCTATTTATTATTTACTTTTTGGAATAATGTATATTTTGGTATAATGTATAATTATATAAATAAATACATTACTCTATATATTGCAGATACATTTTTCAAAGACCAACTTGTTTAGTATCTTCATAGTGTGCATATAATGTATTCTTCTCCCAGTGATATGCTTTTGGATTTCAAGTGTGCAACAACTTCTAGTAAATTCTTTATTTTTTATTATTTATAATTCAGTCATATTATTGGAAGAAAATGTGCTTATTTTCATGCAGTCTTTTTAACACTTATGAGTTGATAGTTCTGGACTGATTCATTGTTGTAAAAAATAACCTAGTGTACATTAAAAATGTTCTTTTTGGTAGAATGAAGATTCTCAAAACCCTTGGAAAGCTTGCCAATTTCTACATCTGAATTTTGTTTAGAGTTTGTCTGATTAGATTATCAATTACTTAGAAATCAAGCTTCAAATTCTTCTGTGGCATATACTGTATTTATTATTACAGTTTATTAATATGTAGTATTGTAAAATTCTTATGCTATTACTTTAAAAATATTAACCTCAATCTTTATAATCTATACTGACTCAATTATTCTTAATGTTTCTGAATTTTTTCACTAGTTTTATTGCTTTATCTATATCTTCAATGAATTGTTTTTTAACTTTTTCAAATTTTCTTGAATTTGCATAGGTTAGCTACTTTCTTTTCTTTATTGTATTCTCATCATGTATACTTAACTATAATAAAACTATTTTAATAGATATCAGAAGTATTGCCAAATATTACAGAATAGGACACTATGCCTATTATAGAATAATTATAATCTATGAACTCCTTTAATTATTTCTCTCCCACTTCAAACAACTTTTATATTAAGTGAAATTCTCAAATTTATTTGAACCTGTAACATTATCATTGAATATTTACTGAAGATTTGATTTAAAGTAATTTTATAGCTGTTGTGCATGATTCTTTAGCTATAATGCACAAGCATTACAACACCCTGTGACTAAATTAATTACATTATCTGCCTGAGTCATTTTGAGTCACACAGGTAAGTTGAATCCATGCAAGAATGGCATAAAGCAGCTAATTTAAGTTCACAAAGATGACTCCATTGCGATCTTAGATTTCATAGTTTTTTTTATTACCTCCATCTACACATTAGCTTTTATTTTACACTTTCTGAAAATGTAGAGTCCCTTGAGATATGACTCTTATATGTGTAAAATTATATATATATATACATATATATATATACATACATATTCCTAACTACACTTTTCACCCCAGAGGGGTCTACAAATTTAGTTTATATTTTCTATGTTCTTTACAGCAATTTTGTTTGTTTGTTTTTTGGGTCACACCCGGCAGCGCTCAGGGGTTTCTCCTGGCTCTATGCTCAGAAATCGCGCCTGGCAGGCACGGGGGACCATATGGGATGCTGGGATTTGAACCACCGTCATTCTGCATGAAAGGTAAATGCCTTACCTCCATGCTATCTCTCCGGCTCCTTTTACAGTGATTTCAATGAATGTTATTAGAATTTTCCTCAAATGTCAAAAACAAATAAATTTGAACTAACTGACCTACATGTTCCCATAATTCACTGAGATTTTGTCCTCTGATTCCTTAATTTTATGCTACCCCAGTTATTCATTCAAATGCATATCTATGACTCAGCTCTATAATTTATTTCTTCAAGTGAATGTCTTAGATTAGAAAATCCACAGTAAGTGCTGAATATATGAATATGAGTTTTTTAAATATCAACATAATTTGCATAATATGCTCATGGAATACTGAATATCATGATCAATTTATGGCTAAGGCTTCACATAATAAATCATATTTTTGAATTTCCATTCTATCATATATATATGAGATTTGAGATAATTTTTATTATTGTTGAATATACTTATTGTTGTCCATTACCTTGTTAAAATTCTTGTTTTTCTATTGACTTTTATTTTATTTCATTTCCTATTCATTGCTATGTACAGTCATATATTAAAAAGCATTTAATACATGATTAA
Source organism: Suncus etruscus (assembly GCF_024139225.1). Classification (NCBI taxonomy): domain Eukaryota; kingdom Metazoa; phylum Chordata; class Mammalia; order Eulipotyphla; family Soricidae; genus Suncus; species Suncus etruscus. The sequence goes on along the minus strand of NC_064852.1, from coordinate 138,797,789 downwards.
TATTATATAAATATAAAATGTTTAATATGAATGTTAATATAAATGTATTTTTGATTTGTCCTTACTCATTTAGCACAATGACCTAAGTAAACAAGAACTTAAGTAAAACAAGAACTTAATAAAACTTAATAAAGTACTTAATAAAATTAAAGTGCTTAATAAATCATTTCCCTTCCCAACATAATTAATGCTCTACTAGGAGTATAAACCACACTATCACTTTAAACACTGCAAGTCCATTTTCTCTAGTCTGACAGAAAAAAATTTATCTTGGCAAATATTTCTCAGATAAAATTTTATAATGTATTAACTTATTGGCAGTTCAAAGTAACAGAGGAAATTCATAAGCATAAAATAATCAATTTATATGACCAGAAAAATAGAGGAGTTGGTTATTGCCTAATATGTGTCCAATCTGGGCTAAATTCCAAGCATCCCATTTGATTCCCAAAACAATACCTACAGTGACCCCTAAGCACAACTGAATATAGCCCATCAAAAAATTAAATAAAGAAAATGATTGACAAGTAAGAACTGATTGATAACTCTTTATATATGGCTTATATGTGTATATATGTGTACATATATATTTTCATTTTTTAGCTGAGATTTCTGTTGACTTTTTCTTATTCTTTTCTTCTCATATGTAATGAACTTTATTATTTTGTTTGTTTGTTTGTTTTGGCCACACCCAGTAGTGCTCAGGGGTTACTCCTGGCTATGCAGTTAGAAATCATTCCTGGCTTGGGGGACCATATGGGACCCGGGGGATCGAATCTATCCATCTGAGGCTAGTGCACACAAAGTAGACTCCTTACTGCTTGTGCCACCACTTCGGCCTCGAACTTTATTATTTTGTTTTTTCCCCAGACATGTTATTATTTATTCAGAAAAGGAAATGTAGAAAAGTTAATTCAGGAAAGAAAAAATGTAGGACATATAAGGAAAGAAATAATCACCTTAATCAAATAAAATTATTTTCTTTGAAGAATTTAAAAATTACTTAACACAGGTAATTTTGAGATATCTATATTTAACTTTGTAGTAGAACTTTACACTTTAGTCATTGAAGCTTTAGATGAATTTTTCATGGATATGGAAGTTTAAAAAATACATGTTTAAATAGAATCCGTTTGTTCTCAAATTTGAACTTGAAGTATTATTTTTATCTTATTTTATTTTGGGGCCACAACCAGTGGTACTCAGGGGTCACTCTGAGCTCTGTGCTCAGAAATTATTCCTAGCAGGCTCTGGGGACCATCAGAAATGCCAAGAATCAAACACAGGTCAGCCACGTACAAGGAAAATGTTCTACCTGCTATTCAATCACTCCGGCCCCTAGAGAATATTGTTTATATATTGACTCAAAAAATCTTTTGGCTTGTTAATGAGCAGACTGTTCCTCAAAGAAGAAATACAAATGGTTAAAAGGCACATAAAAATGCTTCATATTTCTAATCAACCATAAGAGAGATGCATGGCATGGATGTGGGGGAAAGGTAACTCTCATTCACTGATGGTGAGAATATTGTCCAATTCAGCATTTCTGGAAAACAATATGGGTATTCCTAAAAAAACTGGAAATAGAACTTTCTTATGATCCAGCAATACCACACCTAGGAACACAAACACACAATACAAAAAATATGCTCTGCATGCCTAAGTTCATCACAGTGTAATTTACAATAATCAGAATCCCCAAGCAATCCATGTGATAACTGGTGACATGGAGGTCAATTATACACTACTTCTTAAAAATAATTTAAAAAAATGATGTGTTCTACAAGTACACACTGCAATAGAATTTGTATTTAACATGAATATTCTAAGGAAATCCAACCTATCAATTCCCATGTAAATTTTACTTATAACCAACATAATTCAGAAATATATGAAGTAGAAATTTGGGAAATTCAAGTATTCCTTGGCTAAATTGTCACTGATAAAAACTTTCTCGATTCCATGCTTATCACTTCATTGCCAAAACACCTCTTAAAACTATGCTACCTTTAAAAGAAAGATAATACTACAATATTCATTTTAAAAATAGGTATTTGGTTGTATATTCAAGGTGTGCAGCTAGGATACAGTTATAAAGTCTCTTTCTTCTCAATAGTTAACATTATTATTTCACTTTAAATTATAGTGCAAATTGTCCAGTATGCCTGTAATTCATTGTACTATATCAAGCTTTGAGTGTAAGTAATAGACTTCCCAGAAACATGCAGAGATATCTCAGATGACTAAGCATATGCATTGTGTGTAATGCTGAAGATTAGGGTCACTATACAAGCACCATGGAAGAAATTTTTTCAAACGAGAAGATGGGAGTATACTGCAAACACCCTTGAAGTATGTTTCCATTCCCCAAAAGTTAAAAATCCCTTTCATCATAATTCTATTTTTGTTACTTTATTCTATATAGCAGCAAAAGGTAGCAAAGTTTCCTCAAAGAATTTTATCTTGGTTCTGGATGTTCAGAATATAAACATGTTCATTTGCTACAGCATCCTGTGTGAGCATATACTATATTATTTTTTCCTTTATATGTGTGGCAGATGTCTCCAGAGACAATGTATTTCAGTATTTCAGTAACAATCGTTGCCTTATTCTACTTTACACATTCTGGCATAAGTTGCCAGAGTGATCTAGAGAGTGAAGTGATAACACACCTTTTGCTTAGACACATTAAATCTTACCATCTTAATCTTGATGGCTTGGAATTGTATAAAATTATTTTCTATATATGTTCCCTTTACTCCTGGCTGTTCTTTTTCTCAGAGGGATAGAAAGAGCAACAAAATTTTTCTCTCTCTCCTTTTAGCTGAACCCCAAGTTTATATAAACTTTATTTTCTGTGAGATATAAATCATACAAACAAAATATTTTTATAAACATAATTTATATTATGTGAAAGCAAATGTGGGGTATGAGAATTCAATTTATTTTATAAATAAACCAGCCCTGTTATGCTCAATTTCAACATCCAGATTAATATGTGAGGAAAGATTTCTAAAATGATACAAATATTTCTATAGATTTACATGCACAGTAATAAATTGAATATTGAACCAAAAATCTTAATGTTTTCAGTGTTAAAACTTTCAGATGTGCCTTTACTAAACTTTCAAAAGAGTTCACAAAATAAGCCATCCTTTGAAACATAGAAATTACACTGGAATTTTGGAGTACACATGGATGGTAAACATGAATTTTAGGCTAAGAACTCAGAAAGTTCATTGTAAATCTAGGTATTAGCAAATAGAATATTAATAAGCAAAATTGATACTTTTTACATTATGTGTTATGAAATCCCACAATTACCCTAATATGGTTTATAGAATCATACCATATTTGAAGGCTTATCAAAATATTAGATAAAAGCAATCCTAGAAGTAAAATTTAATTTTCAGTTTTAAAAACCCTAAACTATTACAATAAATATCCCCAAAATAACTATAATAAAGCGCAAGTCAAGCAGTCAAGCCAGAGATATGAGATAGCAGGTAAGGCAATTACAGAGAGATAGTGTATCAGGTAAGGTGCTTGCCTTGCATACCCTGACTCAGGTTTGGTCCCAGGGAACCCCTATGGTCTCCTAAGCATACCACAAGTGATCCTTGAGTACAGAACCAGAAGAAATTCTAAACACAGTCTGTGTCTCCAAAAAAATGCAGTAAATAAATATCAAGTCATTTTAAAATAATTTTGATTGATACTAATCAATTTAACTAAGATTAAGATAATACATTTAATTCAGTTAATCATAAAAGTAAAATAATTTATATTACTGAATTCACTAAGTATATTATTTCATAGTTCTTTTTTCTTACCAGTTTTCTCTCTACTGTAACTGTTCTGACAACTAAGATAATTATTTGTTTTGCTAAAATAAGACAGGTTAGAAATGAGAACTGTTTCAGCAAACATGAGGTCAATAAAAGAGTGGCTTCCATCATTATTAAAGCTAGTGAGTCACTAGTAAACATTATTATTTCTTTCTCTCAACTCTAGTCTTTTGCTATGATTAAAAACTTGGTGCTAAAAGAAGAAATGTTTAGAACAAGGGACTCAAAATATTACCTGATTTATTTATTAGAAAGTGTGGTTAAAAATTATTAAAACTAATTTTAATGCTTCTTTTATCCGTTAAAAATGGCAAAAAAATGAAGAGATATACAATAAAATAAACAAAAACATTGAAATTCATGGAGAAATAATGATATAGAGAAGTAAAAAGAGTAATAGGTAAAAGATTTCAGAGACATAGATTATGAAGGATAAGTTGGAATGTATAACACTAAAGAAAGGAAACGTTGAGTCAACAGTAAAGGAAAAATAAACTGAAATTTAATAAACACAAAATTTCAAAACCAGGACAGCGTCATAGACTAGCTCTTTTTCTCAAAGGAGATGAAAACCAAGTCATGACAACTCATGGATAAACCAGCTATTCTGCAGAAATTTGATCATTTTGAAGAAGAGAGCAGTCCAAGCCCCATTCTGCTGAAGCCATGCTTGTATCCATCACCCAAGGTCACCAAGAAATGGGCATCCTTAAGACATGCCTTCGACCCTATCACCCATAATTACCCATTTTGCAATAGCCCCTTATCATCACCACTCTATGATTCCCTTTGGGCATACCAAACTGAACAAATACCAGGTACATTGATATTTGGGCTTATATCACCAAGTCTTTTTGGAGTGAATACAGACACCTTCCCTCATATCGTCTTTTTTTCCATGAAACATGCAGCTGAAAACATTCCCCGTATCAGTAATAGTGCATTAAATTTCTGAACAATTTTATTTGTTTGATGCATGCATCCCTATAGAAACACACCAGTTAGCATAGTGGACAGGCAACAAGAGCTTACTAAACCTTCACAATTGTCTTAATGACTTTATTGAAGATACAGTATTTTTTTTCTTTTTGGGCCACACCCGGTTACGCCTCAGGGGTTACTCCCGGCTATGCGCTCGGAAATCACTCCTGGCTTGGAGGACCCTATGGGACCCCGTGGGATTGACCCACGGTTGGTCCTAGGCTAGCACGGGTAAGGCAGACACCTTACCGCTTGCGTCACCACTTTGGCCCCTGAAATATATTTTTGAGATAGTTTCCTCTTATGGATGTGTGTGTGACAGATACCCAGCCATCTTCAGTCCATACACCTAACACAGTGCTCAATGATCACTCCTGTCAGGGGAAAATGTGTAGTATCAAGTTCAAAACCACATCTGCTGCATGAGAGGCCTTTCTCATTGTTTTGCTCTCCAGTCTTCCCTTTTTGCGGGGAGGAACTATTATAATCATCAGTACTCAGTGATTACTCTTAATAGTGTTCAAGGGACGATGTGCAGTACAGGGTATTAAACAAAAGACAATGCTAATGCAAGGCATATGTTCTTCTTATTGTTTCATGACATTTTTAAGTTATTTTGTAAGTAAAATAGTTCTATTTATTGAAGTAGAAGGAAAAAGAAGGAAAGTATAGAGGTATTCAAAAAAGAATATACATATTCCAGTAGTGAATAAAATGTCTTAAATATACATCTCAGGTTTCTCCCCAAAGTAGAGAAAGCTACCGTAATGTGAAAGAAAAGAACCACACATTTTGAGATGTGTGTAAATTCCCAGAATTGAGAATGTGCTACCTACTTTGCATTTATTTCATAAGTACAGACTATTGAGGCAAAATAGAAAATATCAGAAAACAAAATCCAGTATATTATAGTCCTTTATCTCAATAAAATATTTCATAACACTTATTCTGAATTTTGAAATAATATTAAATATTTTAATTATAGATTTAGATAATATACTAAAATACTACATGAAACTTCCCCCTCTGGTTGTTTGGAAATTTGAGTATGGGTAATGTACATGTAAAGATTAGGTACTCAGAATGATGGGGTAGTGTGGAATATCTTTTCATAGATGCAGACCCTCTATAATCTTAAAATATTCTAAACAACAGCGAAAGATTCCTTATCTTGTTACTATGCTTCGTTTTGAAATCAAAATTGTGCTTTCCAGTCTTTTTCTTTAAAGTAGTTTATATGAAATGCACAAGTCTCTCACTGTTTATATCAGCTTCAAAAGAGATGCAAAAAGTCAAGAAGCTGACCTCTAGCTAAAACTTCTCGAGTGAATGAAATGTCAAATTCATTTTCCCCGAAGAAGCCATGTCAAAAGATTTATGAAAATTGTCTACTAGAAAGACATGACAGTCTTTACTATATCAGCTATACCCAAGGCTGATGTACAAGTGTCTTTGTTGATGAAACTATGTATTCTGCATTGTGCACTTTTATCATTTAACTTTTAAGTCAGATCACTAGATTTTTGAAGTGTCTAAGAATTATAAATATTTTAAAATAGTTTCTTGCTAAAGTTAATTTTACTGGAATTTCTTGTTTATACTTTTTTACATTTGCCTTCACAGAGACAAAGCACCATAATATGGCCCATTTCTGAGATGGAAAGAGATTAGAAACTGAGAACAAGACACACACAATCAACATAGAGTTAATTATCTCATATTCCTCTATAGACATGAGACAGAATCATACATTATCTAGAAAAATTAAGCATTCCTATGAATGTAAGTACTCATACAATCAGAAAAGAGGTCTCATTTGAACTTAATCTCTTCAACCATTTAATGTTTTTTAATAAAGTGTATAAATGCCAACATTTTTCAGGGAGGAAAAGCTGGAAACAGATGAAAGGAAATTAGTGTCTAAAAGCAGTTCTTTCAAAATATAAAGTGATTTTAGATTTGTGTGGCCTCTATGCAAGACAAAAGCAGCTAAGAAAACAACTTAAGGGCAAAATATGACACACACACACACACACACCCACAACACACAGAGACTTTTTTTAAGACACCTTTGGCCATCAATATAATTAGGTCTAGGAAGAACAAAGTTTAAATCTGGAAAAAATAATTATATAAAAAGCAAAGTTTTGAAAATGGAACAAGGAAAAATTGGAGTGGACTTCAGTGGCTTCCAGGCAATGAGTTGTTATTCAAGTTTTCCTTTACAATAAACTTCTGTAGTTAACAATCTGTCACTGCCAAGATATTCCAATAATGATGCAACTATCTTCCACAGGCACCATGTGGTTATTCTTTTAGCTACTATATATCTGACAAAAAGGAAAAAGTTTCAATAATTTAGACAAAATTACTGTATTTCCTTTAAAAAATTAGGAGTTAAGAGAATCATAGTTGATGAGATTCAAATATAATTGAAGAAGATTAACAAATGTATCTATAGAATGTCATTGCATCTGTGTGTTTGAATAAAACTATATTCACAAAATGATAGAGGATTTCTCTAAGGACTTTCTTCCCCAGGTTCCACAAAGATCAGTCAATGGCATCTGTCTAACTCTACCCCGTGCCATTTAATTTCCTGAATAATAAACTTTATGCTTTAGAATCTAGACCTAACAATCTTGCCACATATGATACTAATAGGATTCTAATAAAGTTAAAATATCTTTAAAATTTTTATTTTTCTTATCTTAAAAATTAGCAAATCACCTTTAAAAATTTAAGACAATATAATATTGGGATACACTTAAATTATATTTTAATAATTGAAGTCAAATTCTTTAAATAATTTCTAATTCTTTAAAACTTTATATTAGTTTCAGACACATTTGCATTTTTATTTATTAAAATGTGATGACTTATTAAAGTGTTACTGACTTTTCATGGACATAATTTCTAAACCATGCCCCTAATTAGTATGCCTACTTACTTCTCCCCCAAACCCTCCAAACCTCTCTATTTCACATCCTTTTGCAATTGGTGTGGATCAATAATTCTACCCTTCTTTGTTTCTTTGTCCTTTTTTGCTGCCTTGATGTATATCCTTATGTTCCATATATGAGAAAGATTCTTTTGATCTGTCTCTTTTTTTTCTGTCTTCATTTACCATAGATTATTCATGGTGCTGCAAATAGAAAAGTTTTATTTTGAATTAGTATTTATACAATGTAAGTATAAACACTTCAGTAATCTTGATGATGATGATGATGATGATGATGATGATGATGATAGAGAAGGAAGTGAAGAAGATATTGACTTTGTTGTTTGGGCCATATACATCTGTGTTCAAGGCTTAGTACTGGCTCTGCCTTCAAGGATCACTCCTGGCAATGCTCACCGAATTATATCTGGTGTTGAAAATCAAACCGTGTTTGGTCACATAAAAGGCAAATACCTAACAAGCTGTGCTATCTGTTGTCCCTTCGCAGAATATTTTAATACATTTAGAATTTTAATAGAATTTAGAATATTAATAGAATAGAAAAAGTAAATTATGGGTGAGTCAAGTTTCTACTTACTCAGACATATATTACTTTGAGACTATGAGTTAATAAAAAGTATGAGTTCATCAAAAAATTATTCATTTCTGTGATCTAAAATCATTTTAAGATAGACCAATCGCCTTAATTATGACAAGAAATAATTATTTTAAAATGCCACCACTTAGCGTAAAATATACATTTGATGAAGGCAACATTTGAAAGTAATTCAGTTAAAAATGTTTTAATTTTGTTTATTTATATAAATATATTTAACTAGAGAAGCTTAATATGTTATTATTAAAGCATATGTGGGTCAATTCCAGATATTATAAGATAAAAAAATTGTCAATATATTAAGATTTTTCTCTCCAGGAAAAATACAAAATAAAATACATAGAAGAACACTAATGTTCACTGAGCATGTGGCAGATATATTTAGTTTATATTTTTATCAGAGAAATTAAGAGAAGAGTGAAGTATTTTCCAAGATAATAGATTTAATATAAAAAAATCCTGAAGTGTGGTTTAGGATATTAGAGAGATGAGAAATAGATGATAGCCAAAGAGGAAGAGACCATTGACCATTTTGAAATGATGAAATGTAGGAGTTTCCCCCAAAGAACATAACATGATCTAGAACATTCATTCTCAATTTTTGTTTTTAAGCCACATTGGGTGCTGTTCAGGGTTTAGTCATGTCTCTTCACCCTATGGATGCCAAGGTGATCTTACCTTGGTTTGCCACATACAAGTACCTCTGACTCCTCTACCCTTCTTTTCTTATTTGGAGATGGTATAATTTTTGCTTAATTTTAGCTACATCTCAATTAGATTTAGGATCCCCAATAATTTTTTATCAACTTTAATTTCAGCTACCATAATATTTGATAATGCTTTGAAATATGATTGATTTAATTTTATTTCTTTTTTGTTTGTGTGGGTTTTGGTTTTGGGGGCCACACCCATTTGATGCTCAGGGGTTTACTCCTGGCTAAGCGCTCAAGAAATTGCCCCTTGCTTGGGGGACCATATGGGACGAACCGCGGTCACTTGCAAGGCAGACACATTACCTCTAGTGCCACCCATCGCCGGCCCTTAATTTTATTTCTAACTCATATTTCTTCTTACTCAATCTTCTACTTCTTTTAAAGTTTCCATGTTTATGTACTGGAAAAATCTTGACATTATCAAACTATAAATATCCCTCTTTACGATTTTATAATGTCATCCTATTTTGTTTGATGGAATCACCAGTCATGATTTTTTGACATTCATTTTTTCTCTTCCATTGTAACATCCATTTGTCAAAAAAAAAAATGCTTTCACTACCTCTTCTAAGTCCTCACTGTTACTCATCTAAAAATTTTAGATGGGGAAATGGGGAAATAATAGGGTGGTTAAGGCATTTTTCCTCACATATGAACTATTCATGTTCAATATCTGGAACTACACATGTTCCTAAGGCATAAAGGAATCAACAGTAAAGCAAAAAACTAGAAGTAAGTTAGTTACAGCCAAAAATTCAAAAAAAATTTTTCAAAAAAATTTTTTTAATTTTTTAAAGATATTCACAAAGCTAACTAAACAGTTCTATGGCACAGCTCTTGTGTTCTATTTAGTACTATGCTAATAATATTTTGTAAACCATTAGATTAGTTTACATTTATCAAATTAATTATACAATATTATTTTATTGAGGAATTTTGAGATTAGTAGAGGTTGGATTTGAATCTAGTTCTGCTGATAAAATTTCCTAGCATCACATCATTTCATCTTGTTTTTCTTTGATTACTATTAGTCTAATACCAAAAGCTTTCTGTGTTCCATATTTTATGTATTTTTTCATAAATTTTATTTTACTGGTACAGAGAGAGTAAGAAGAAATGAGCACATGCCTTGTATTTAGAAAGTTCAGTTTGAGCCCTGCTCTGCTTTTGACCCCAAACACTCCAAAGAGCACCTGTCAACACAGAGTTGGGACTAGCAACATTGGATATGACCCAAAAAGAGTTACAATAAAAATTACTTTACTTAAATATTTCACAAAAGAAAACAGTGCCTTCCTTTTAAAATAGTCTCTGGTAGTCTCCAATAGTCTCTAAATAGTATGAAAAAAGAGAAAAGTTATAGTTATGAGAAAATACAAAGATATAAAAAAATAAAAAAAGTTCATATGGTATCAGTTATGGGAAATTTTAGTACTGAAAATTCAAATTAAAAAGTTAGAAAAAGGGGGCCGGAGAGATAGCATGCAAAAGGACTGTGGTTCAAATCCTGGCATCCCATATGGTCCCCCAAGCCTGCCAGGAGCGATTTCTGAGCATAGAGCCAGGAGTAACCCCTGAGCACTTCTGGGTGTGACCCAAAAACAAACAAACAAACAAATAAATTTAAAGAAAGTTAGAAAAACCTCTAGCATTATTGTTATAATCAAGAAGGTTATTCTTCTTATGAGGAGCTTGTCAGCAAGTATAAAGTATGAAAAAAAAGACAAGTATTGTCTCAATTGAGAGAAAGGAGGACAGTGACTACTGTCTGACCTGTAACTCTTTGTTTATACATGCCTCCTTTGGTGATTTATATTTTTCATAGCAAAAGACAAGACTCAATGATAATATATGAATATATTACAATGTTAGAAGAAGCAAAATACATACATGCTGAGCAAAAAAATATAGTCATTAATAAATACTAGTCAAAGCAGGCTGTTCATATCTCACTCAAAATCATCTTAAAAAAGAAACTGATGATTTTTAAAATTAAAAAAAATCTGTTGACTATTGAGCAATTAAAAATTAGCTGGTTAACAATCAAAATTGATTCATCTCCCTTAGCAAAATTTAAACACAAAGAGCCTACATAGATGGTTAGATTCATATTATATGTACATATACTATATCATATATATTCATTTCTAGAAAGATATGTATATCTAAAATGGATTTTAACTTATTTTTCTAAACATCTAATATTAGGGTATGCAATATGGTTGTATAAGATGTGATTCAAACCAATGGGATTGGAGATTTATCATACAAATGGACAATAATCTAAAACTTACGTAATAACTGGAGAGATAAGTCCAAGGGCCAGAGTACCTATTTCACATGAAGGAGGTCAGATTTCTAACCAGAGCATCACATAGTGCCCTGGGCACAGGTGAGAGGAAACCTCAAGGAACCATTTGTAACCCCTGAGCACCATTAGGCATAATGCAAAACCATAAATAAAAATAAAAATAATAGATTTATTTTAGTGTGAAATACAGAAAGTGGATATTCTAATTAGTAAAGTTATGTTGACATGTGGTTTATTTAAGTTAATTAGATAGGGTCTAATGATAGGTAGGGCTTTTGCCTTGCACACGGATGACCCAGGACGGACTGCGGTTTGATCCCCCGGCGTCCCATATGGTCCCCCGAGCCAGGAGTGATTTTTGAGCTCATAGCTAGGAGTAACTACTGAGTGTTACAGGGTGTGACCCCCAAAACCAAAAAAAAAAAAAGGCAGAAAAATTAGAGAACACTAAAATTTATTCACTGCGTTATGATTCATTTGAAATATGACTTCAATTTTGGGATGGTTATAAATCTATCTTGGGATGCTTGGAATCAAATATCGTTATGTGGGATCCACACAGGGTTGGCCACGTGCAATGCTAACACCCTACCACTGTGCACTCTCTCTAATTCCATATGTCTATCTTTTTTTGTTTGTTTGTTTTTTTGGGCCACACCCATTAAATGCTCAGGGGTTACTCCTGGCTACGCGCTCAGAAATTGCCCCTGGCTTGGGGGGGACCATATGGGACACCGGGGGACCGAACCGTGGTCCTTTCCTTGGCTAGCTAGCGCTTGCAAGGCAGACACCTTACCTCTAGCGCCACCTCGCCGGCCCCCCATATGTCTATCTTAAAGAATTATTTCTACCACTTTCTTTCTTATTCTTCAACCACTGCAATCCAAATTCATAGACTCACAGATAATTTTCCTTTTCCTTTTTTTTCTTTTGTTGATAATTTATTTTTGGGACCACGCCTGGTTGTTCTCAGAATTGGGTTTGCACTCAGAGACATGAGTGGCCTCAGAGAACTATTATGTGTTACCCAGGACTAAATACCAAGTCAGCTGCATGCAAGCCAAGTTCTTTACTGTATCATATCTCTTGTATTCGTAGAACACTTTGTATCAAATTTTGTTAGGCTATAATGTGGCTTCCAAAATGTTAGTGCTTTAAAATTTTTTGTTAATATTAACTACTCCTCCAAAAGGCACTACTCTTTATTCTCCTAACCGTAACTGTAAAGCAGCTTATATCTGGAGAAAATTTTTATGTGAAAAGCCAAGGAGAAAAACAAAAGTTTATCTTGCATCTACGGCTTCTCATAAATGCTCATTCTAATCATATTCTATTGTACAAACTCACCCATACAACTAATGAAGTCATTACCCAGTCAGAAAGATACCTGCAGCTATTCAATGAAAACATGTAATGACCTACAGGACTTTCTCAACTCCTGTCTATCGTTTATCATTCCTTTGTTTTAATTATTTCATAACTCCTTACTTCTTTTTAAATTGACTTTTCAGCCCGCTAATTTTGTCTTTATCAGTGACTAAATTACATCTTTTAAAATAATATGGCATAACTATAATTTTTCTTCTAGAATTTTTATTTCTACTGCTTTTATTTTTTTATCCGCTCATTAATTCTTTTAAGTTCACAGTCAAAAATGTAAATTTTGAATTTTATCTTGGAACATTTGAAGCAAGGATTTTACCATCTGTCTCTGATAACACTCACTGTCCAAGATTCTGTGCAGCTGTTTCTATTTGTTTATTTTTCTATTTTTAATTCATATTATCGTATCACTTAAGAGACATATTATCTTAAATCATATGGTTCATTAGACATAAAAGTAATTTATATGAATCACTTCAAATGAGGAATGGTATTTTGCCTTATTAATGTTTTTGTTAAATGCAAGGGCACATGCACTTTACTTGAGAGAGAGCAGCAGAGTAGGAGTGGAGAAAACAGATTTGGAAATTTCTGAAAACAAAAAGTCACATGAGACTAGTTAATTTCTTGACTCTCTTACTCTAAGGGTATATTTCTATTGTGTTTATTATTTTGGTTCTGGGACTACAGTTTTCTTTCTCTTTTAGTTTTCTACAAAAGCACAAAAGCACTGCTTGAATTCTGTTTCTTGCCAGAATAGGCAAAAATCCCAGCCCAAAATGAACTCCCAAGATAAAATATGAACTTTTATCTATGTGTTTTATTTTTTAATATTTGTAATGAAGAGGCATACTTTTGAGATTATTTAAATATAAATTTATTTAACTTATTTAAAATTCTGAATTTCTATAAACCAACATTTGTATATAGCAGATGAAGTTCACCACTTAAAGTTCAATTCTACTCTTTACTATCTATTGATTCCTTTACTAATTGATAATCCTTTCCTTCTTTCCTTTCTTTGTTTCTTTCATGTCTTCCTTTATATAATTTTCTTTCTTTCTTGCCATTGCTTGCTTTTACTTTCTTTCAATTCTTCCTTCCTTCCTTCCTTCCTTTTTCTTTCTTTCTTTTTTTTCTTTCTTTCTTTCTTTTTTCTTCTTTCTTTCTTTTTTCTTTCTTTTTTCTTTCTTTCTTTCTTTCTTCTTTCTTTCTTTCTTTCTTCTTTCTTTCTTTCTTTCTTTCTTTCTTTCTTTCTTTCTTTCTTTCTTTCTTTTTCTTTCTTTCTTTCTTTCTTTTCTTTTTCTTTCTTTCTTTCTTTCTTTCTTTCTTTCTTATGTCTTCCTTTCTTTTTACTTTCTTTTTACTATGTATTTTTTGCTTTCTTTTGTGTGTGTGTCTCTCTCTCTTTTTTTATTTATTTTTTTTTTTTACTATTTTCTTGATTGAATCAGCTTGTGACATGCAGTTTGAAAGTTGTTTAATGGTTGAGTTTCCATCACACAATGCTCCAACACCCATTGCTTCACCATTGTACATGTCCTCTCACTATATCCTTAGTTTGTTTCCCCCTCAGCCTGCCTCTATGGTAGGCACTTTTTTTCCTCCCTCTCTTTCTCCCCGTTTTTCCTTTTAGGAACAACATTTTATCTTAAAGTCTAAAGTTTTTATGTTTGGTTTATTTTGTTCATTCAATTTTTTAGAGATTTTTTTCTGACTTATTTTACTAGGCATAATATCTCTTAAATCCATCCAGGTTATTGCAAATGACATTTTGCAAATGATATATATATTTTTAAATAGGTAACTATGTATTTTAGTTTTAACTCATTTAGTTTAATTTATATCCACAACTTAGAAATTTGAATGGTGCAATAGCAATAGCAATACTTAGAAGGCTTTGTTGAACATTGGTGATTTTAAGCCAACAGAGCCATAGTTTAAGTGCAAGAATCTCAATATATTGTGTTGCTTACATATTGTGGTTCTTGGGATACCCAATACCTCTAGCAGTACTAAGAGTTTCCAGGTCATACCTGTCATTATGTGGTAGCTTCCAAGGCTTAAAATCTATATAGTCTCTAGGACCCTGTAGCTTTTAAATAATTTTGTTTAACTTTCTAAAGACTTTGGTTTTCTAGACTTTTCCTTGTCTCCAATGAGTGCATTGACATAATTAGATGAAGAAATTTTTGGGTACTCCCAGCAATACTTAGGGGTTTCTCATATTACACTACAGTGTTTGAGCTGCTCCCAGCAGTGCACAGGGCATCATATGGATCTGGGAAATTAATTCTGGCTCCTGCATGCAAGAACATACACTTCAGCTTTTTGAACTATCTATGCCCTGAAATATAAACAAACAAACAAAAATAAATAAAATGTTACTCAGATTCTACCATACTTATTTAAAATATAATTTGATGTGATTGGTTTATAATAAAAACTGCATATAAATAGATCTATATATTTCAAACTGTGATATTCAAAGCACAAATATATATGATATATACCTATATTCAAAGGTTACATCTTACTGTTTTTAAAGAGAAATAATGAATAGTGTGTATTTCAAATCATACAGGTATTTCAATCATGTAATTTTTACAACTGTACAACAACTTTAGGGAAATTAACAAATACCATTGTGTGTATTTTCCTTGGTTAAGCAGTTGTTTGTGAATATTTAAGAGAAGATAATTCAACCAGTTTTACACTATATTTTTAGGTCAGATTTGTTTGTCCTATTTGCTGAAGTAATAGTTATGTTTAGATACTCAATGCTTTGAGGACTGTTTTATTTTGTTCAGTAAAGATTTGGCAACAATACAAATCCATAATGGCATATAGCTTCTGTGTAGCTATTATTGTAATTAGTTCCATTGGTTTTACTAGGTTGATAGTAAGTATATCTATAAAAATTTGTTGTGTTTTTGCCATTTTATCCTGATTTTCATTGAAATATCAGTGGGAAAATATAAGAAATGCTTAAGTTTAACTTACATATTATTAACTCAACTGAAGTGTAAAATGCATACATGAGGGAAGTAAACTCTTATGTTAGTTGGTGATTTTAATGAAAGCCCCATGAAAAGACCATGTTTCTCTTCCACTCAAATTCTTATTTATTGGGGCCTGAGAGGTGGCACTAGAGGTAAGGCTTCTGCCTTGCAAGCACTAGCCTAGGATAGAACGCGGTTTGATCCCCTGGAGTCCCAATTATCCCCCCAAGTCAAGAGCAATTCCTGAGCGCATAGCCAGGAGTAACCCCTGAGCGTCAATGGGTGTGGCCCAAAACAAAAAAAAATCTTATTAGTTGAATACACACATGAATATATAGATAAAAGAATAGATTATTTTGCTATATAAGTCAAATTCTTTAAAATCATTTTAATATAAACTGATCTATATAAATCTATTGGAAATGAGCCTTGTTGAAATTTACTGCCCTTTGAAGCTATAAATAATATACTTTTAATTTCTTCAATCCCATATAATTATGCAACAAAGTTCTCTAATGAAATATGCACACATTTATGTATGATGTAAATTATATATTATGTACACATAGGTATTTAGACATGTACATATTTTACCTATACAAATTTGCTACATAGTTTTTGTTCAAAATATTTTCAAACTTTGTAGAAAAATCCTCATGATAAAACACTCAGTGGAGGGTGGAAGGAACCAAAGAGAAAAGTAAATCACTTCAAGAATCAAGTTTTCATACGTGGATACACATTCTTCTAGAAAAATGTTTTATTATTAAATTATTCTATATTAAGGTACATCTCTTTATCTGTGGGTTTGAGGGACATACCCAATAGTCTTTTAGAACTCTTAGCTCTGTGTTCAGGCTTCACTCTTAAGTTGTTTAGGAGGTCTTGTGGTGATGGTTAGACTCAAATCTGGGCATACTGCTATGCCAAAAATACAATATGTTGAGCTTTATCTTTTTGGACCTAGGACCTAATATATATCTCAACTCAATTTAGCTTGCCTTCACAAATTTGTTAAATAACTATAAAACTTAAATGCCTCATTTTAGTAAAAGCATGAACTGTGTAAATCAATTTTGTGTATACATATATTTGAAGGTTTCTTTTGAAGTATACATTTAAGGTAAAAATTTCATTTTAGGATCATTTGTTATTTGTCAACTAAGTGTAAGTCAGTTTCTTTTTTATATTCTAATGGTTTTACATGGGCTTTAACTTCTAATTTTCTTCATGCTGTGCTGTGAGCTTGCTTTAAGTCAAATACATGCTGTGAACTGTGTGCTTCTGTATTTGTAAAAAATCATGTTAAGATCTTTTTACATCTTATCTACACTGCACTTTATTAAACTGAGGCAGGGAAAATAATAGTAATATTGATTATCTAACATAATTTCTAAATTACTTGTAAGAAATGGCATTCAATAGAATGGTACTTTGAGTTATATTGGGTGATATGGGAGAGTATATAACTATATATCCAAAGCTATGATTAAACAACTCTGAAAACATATCTAAGCAGCAACCACTAAACTTTATAATGTTCCTTCTCATGTAGATGGGGGGCAAGGAGTTTGTGGTAGAAGGTGAAGGAGTATGGTGACTCTGGTGGTGGACTGTGTAGATTGGTGTTGAAATATTATTCGCATAAAACTAATTTATCAATAACTGTACATCAGTTACTTGATAAAAATTATTAAACATTTTAAACATAAAGAGAAAAAAGAGTTTAGTGTTGCTCTGTTTATTAACTTCAAAATATTTTGCTTTTTCAGATATATACAAGAAACTTCTGTTAAATAAGTATTTTCCGTAGGAAAATAACTTAAAGGATTAGTAATAGTGTATCTTAGTCATTGACTCCACTTACAGAGGTTGTCTGATTATAAATACAGTGCATTTCATATAACTAAAAATGTCAAAAAGTGTTTGGATTTTATTATTTAGATTGATTATGAGCTCGGGAAAACCTCTGTCTCAAGTATATAGATTGAAAAGATTATCCCTGCATCTGCCTTCATTCTTCAAAATAAAAACCTAAATATTACTAGTTTGATGAATTTAATAATTAAAATTGTATCTCAATGTTCTCAGCACAAATATATTTAAGGGAGAAAATATTGTCTGAAACAGAATTTTATAAGGAAGAGTTAATAAGAGACTTTCTTAGCAGAGTTGGATGAACGTATTTTGACAACAAAATTTTAAAACCAACACCTTATTTAAATTTTATTCATCTGTTTAATAAAGTGCCACAATTTGTAAGGTTATTCATATACACATTCATTTAGACATACAATGTTCCCAACACCAATCTCATTACCAATGTCAAATTCCTTTCACAAATGCTTGGGTCTCATGATTTTAGCGTTGTTGACTCTGGTTGGATGTTTAGCTCTATTGTTTAGCTCTAATGTCTTTATTTAAGCACCATGTTTGCAACCATGTTTAAAGTTTAGTTTCAGTTTTATATATATACATATATATATGTGTATATATATATATATATATATATATATATAAACACCTCCCTTCACCAGTGCAATTTCCCACCACCAATGTCCCCATCTCCCTCCTCCCTGCCTGTATTCCAGACAAGCATTCTGTTTCTCTCACTCATTACCATTGTCATGGTAATTGTTAATGTAGTTATTTCTCTAAGTGCACTCACCACTCTATGTAGTAATCTTTATATCAATGGCCAGTCCTTCTAGCCCTCATCTCTAATGCCTCT